>NW_003299137.1:212898-330870 GCF_000151645.1 Tuber melanosporum | reverse complement strand
TGACGCTAATCCTTACGTATCATACGCTGGTTTTATAAGAGCCAATTGCCTGCTGGGCTGGGTTGTATGCAACGGATGTCTCGGCTTCTCCATGGGCTGGTGGTGCTGGGCGACTGGACTGGACTGGACTGTAAAAGCCGTCGGAGGCAGGCGATAATATACGTGGCTGGCTTTGAGAAATCCAGAATTAGAAGGGAAGAGACAAGTTAGCGCTCCCATCAGCCTTTGGGGACTGTGGGGGGTAATCTTGTGTCAATGGATCGATGCCACACTAGTTGAAGTACGCCACCCGGGGACTTTTCTTTGGGATATGTCATATCTGACCTCAAGAAAACCTGCCGCCTTAATTTCTGCCTGCTCAATCATTCACTATACCCCGCAATCGCCAAGCAAATTATCATAGATAGGTCCCATGAGGGCCACCCATATACTCCAGAACTCGCCCTAGAAGCTCTAAGAAGTAGCAAGTCAAATACAGACAGCGCATACAATACCCAAATACCCACCCAATCCTGCTAACCAATCAACCAAGTCCCGCTCCGACCGCTACAAACCCCTACTGCGAAACCCAACCCAATCGCCAAGTGTTGTAGTCTCACCCGCAGCGCACCGTACACAATGAGGAGGATGTCCTCCCCTCACAAGTGATGGCAGCGAAATTTGTTTCCGCGCTTACCCTGGTGGACCAATTTAACGTAGGGGTAAGAGGAACGTTTATCCCCATGTGCTGTGTATCTACACTTCATGAACGGAATAAGTGGGGCTTTTTTTAAGAAAAAAAGAAAAGAAAAAAAAACCTAACACGCTACCCCTTCCCCCGGAGATCTACCGTACTCAGCTGGATAGCCATCTTATCGACAAAGTGGTGCTTGGCCGCTGGAACAGAACACACCCTGGACTACTCGTATTCAAAGACACGCTTTGGGAGAACAATCCTAGCGCATGTAACTCTTTGGGGGCATTTTTCGGGGAGGGGAGGAGGGGTGAAACGGACCGGCAATTCTCAAGTATGATATCACAATACGCCAATTGCAATTGCCAACGTGAGTTCGGTAAGACTTGAGTAAAAACCCTCGTATTAAAACTAGACCTGCTAAACAATGATACCCCCCCGTCAATTCCCTAAGAGGGCAGAAAAGAAAGAAGAAAAAGAAAAAAAGAATGGAAAGGAAAAGGCAAGGTATCCTAATCCCAGCAGGTAACGAAATTTATATTACCCTAGCGGGCATATCCAACGTCAATAAGCCACCCCTCGTTCATCCCCAAATTCACCACAACAACACTGCCCTCCCAACCCAAACGATAACTCTAACGAGTGAGTTTGTGTGACTGCCCGTTCCCGATCGAGAGTGCTTTCGTGCCATGATCGTGCACCACCGCGAGGCTTTTCCCATGGTGGGAGGTGGTTTACCCCCCCCCTCGGCCTCTTCCGCGTAGCTAGAACCCACTGTAGGAAAAGCTGCGCAGTAGTATGTATCTTGCGCTCCTTACAGAGGTATCATATGTATCATATTCACATCGCTCTTGGGAGGCGGGGTGAGGGGGGGGACATGTCATTATTCTACTGCTTCTCTCTCTAGCTCCATGTTCTGGGGTTGCATTGCACTAGGGTGTTGTGAGTCGCTATGCGGTTTCGAGGGCCCAAAAGTGCTGCTGGGAATTGGTGATGGGATTGGTGATGTGATGCCACTGATATCATAGTGAATTAGGCTACCGCTCGTTAGGTGTTTGTCCTAGGTTTTGCAAGGTCCTGAGCAGCGAGGATGAAGTAGTACACGGATGACTTTTTGTGAAGTGCGCATGCCTCCCAGGATTCTTCGGCTATGATGTACTGTACCGTACTGTATCATACCCAGCACCCACCATGGTGTAAGATAGGAACATGACTTACTCGTAGGACCTGCAGAAAGAACGCGCACACTCGCACACTCACTCACTCACAATATCCCAAATTTACTTCAAAAGGTTGTTCCCAACGCCATCGAAATAAATTACTTTTAGATATCACAAACCAAAAACACCTCTACTCCTGCTATTCCAATCTGGCTTTTACCCACTTCTCCAACCCCCCTTTGACAAACACATCCTGCACATTCGGTGGCAACTCCCCAACACCCAAACTCCACCGCTCTGCATCCTCTGGCCCCTCCCGCACTATAACCTTACTCCTGCGTACATCCCACTGCAACCACCACCCCGTCCTCCTGGTTAGCGTTTTCGGGAACTTCTCCCTCAACCGCTCAATCAGCTTGGGTAGTTCAACGGTCATCAGCGAGTTATTGATGCTATTCCTCATAAATATGTTGCCGAAGCTCCCCGCTACAACCAATTGTATCGAGCGAGCTAATATTGCGGTAGCAGCCTGTTCGCGACTACTTCCGCAGCCAAAGTTGAAGCCAGTGACCAATATGTCGTTTGGTCTCGAAATATTTGAAAAGGTGGAATCATAGTTCTCCATGCATACCTGTGCCATTTGCTCACGGGAGATGTTGTCTTGGTAAGTGTACTTCCCTGGGTAGATTCCATCGGTGTTGATGTTGTCTGCGTCACAGAAGATAATTTCGCCTTCGATTAGAGGGGGGAAGCCGGGAAGGATCTCTGTTTCTGCTTCCTGGGCGCTGGATGACTGGGTTGAGGGCAAAGCTGGTGGGGGTGGGGAGGATATTGACACGGCAGAGGAGGGTCCAGTATAGTTTCCTGGGCCGGCGATAAATCCTTTCATTGCGCTGGCTGCTACGACCTCTGGGGAGGCGAGGTATGCTAGTGCTTCTTTCGACCCCATTCTTCCCTTAAAGTTCCGGTTGGTTGCAGATATTCCGACCTCTCCATCCTCAAGGAGACCGGTTCCCAAGCCAATACATGGACCGCAGCCTGCTGGAAGTGCTTTCGCACCAGCATTGATGAGAGCATCCCAATCTCCAGCTTTGGTCGCAGCTTCTTGTTCCAATGTCGATGCAGCGGCAATATAGAAATCTACTCCCGAAGCTACCTTTGCCGACGGATTGGATTTGAAAACCTCAGCTGCTGCTGCAATATCCGAGGCGCGCGAATTGGTGCATGAAACTAGATACGCCTTTTGAATTGCGATCTTTTTTTCTTCTAATTCCGTAAGAGGCGTAGAGATCTTGACGGAGTTAGGGCCGGCGACATATGGTGACAGTGTTGATAGGTCCAGAGTTAAGGACTTTGCATACGAGGCGTCCGGACTCGCTAAAAGTGTATTAAGTGCAAAAAATTCTTCGACTTTCTTGTTCGTAAGCCGTGGATGTGAGCTATTTCTAAGTCGCTGGGCATGCATGGAAGCCTTCTGGAGCATCCAATCCTTGAGTACATCATCCATTGGGAAGATACCGCTCAAGGCACCCCATTCGGTGGTCATATTTGCAATGGTCAAACGATCGTCAATTTTAAGCGACTCTAAAGTCTGTTCCGAACCAACAAACTCGATAGCATGATTAAGAACCTCGTCGTTGTTGAAAAGACCACACAAAGACACAATTACATCCTTCCCGGTGACCCCTTTTGGTAGAACACCTTTGAGTTCCACGCGAGCTACTGGAGGAATCTGCCACCATGTTTGCCCCGTGGCCCATATCGCCGCTGCGTCCGTTCGAACAATTGGGGTACCAAGGCAGGAGATACCGCCATACATATTGCTGTGCGAATCGCTAGCGACCGTGAGAGTTCCCGGCCAAGCATACCCCTCCTCGACAAGAATTTGATGACCAATTCCTCTACCAGCACCGTAAAAGTCCACCCCCATCCTCTTCGCTAGCTCCTCGATGTTCTGATACTTTCTAAGATTTGTTTCGCTTTTGTTCTGAACATCATGATCGAGTGTCATAACCACTTGACGGTTATCATGAATCCTAGTGGCTCCAATAGAGAAGAACTTCTGGGCCACTGGCCACGAGTTGTCATGTGTCATACAATGGTGGGGCTTTATCGAAACGTAATCGCCGGAACGAAGAAACTTTCCAACCGGAAGCCCCACAGCATATTTCTGCACAATCTTCTCAGTGAGATTCTGGGAGGCAGTTGGCGAGGGGGAGATATTGGCATAGCTTCGAGTTAGGCTAAAGGAAGTAGGAGGCTGGAAATAGGACGGAATTCGAGGAGGCAGAGCTCGACATGCTGAGAGCCGGATGTAGGCCCTTGAAGCAGGAACCCGCAACTGCAGAAATTAGCAATTACCAAGAATTCTAACGAAAAAGGAAAGAGGTCGCACGAGGTGCATGATCAATGAGTGGCAAACTCCTCACCCCCGGTAAATTCAGTGTTGGTTACTGGTGAGAGGAGGTGAGAGATTTTGTTCCCCAACTCAAGGAGGAGCCCTCGTGGATAGGGTGTGAAATCGGGAGAGGTTGGTTGGAAAACAATTTGATCCCCCGCAATTCCGCTGGTGGGGCTCTCTTTCTTAATGCTTGTTGCCAAGACTGCTATCAATCCCATGGGGTCTAGTGCGGCTAAAATATTTTTTTCTACACTCTAACAACCTTCAAATCGAGAAACAATCTTTTTGTCTGTTTCCTCCAACAACTTTACAACCTTCAATGACTTCCTCAAAACCACGAAATTCGCTGTCATTATCGGAACAGCTTGCCCTGTTGGAGAATCCTGCGCCGACGGGTGATTATTTACTTTTCATAAGATTGGAGCTATTGGACTAACAATCCCCGTGTAATAGACTTTGATCCCGAGGCTCCGGAGGAAGATTATGGCCACAGCGAGAAATCTGAAGGCAGTGGAGACGAAGAGAGTGAAGAAGATCTGGGAAGAGCACACTATATAACCGTCGGGTATGACATGAGTCCCCAAATCACTACCGCTAAATTCTAACAATCATATAGAAAGAGTAAGTTACGGAAAGGAAACCCAGTACTATTAGACCCTAAATACAATGGCGCTCGAATAAGTCGCGAAAAGCTCTACCAAGACGAAGTTGAAGACCACCGAATGGATGGATCCGATGACGATAGCGAGGACAGCGATGGCGACGGAAGTGAGGGCGATGCGGACGAAAAGAAAGTGGGGAATAGAGAGAGTGATGAAATTCCAACAGACGAGGATGATGACATCGATAGTGATGATGTTCTTGGGAGTGACGAGGATAAATTTTCCGGGTTCAAATTTCTCGGCAGTTCGACTACGAAGGAGGGGGTAAATGCTACCCGTGGAATGAAGGTTGTCGACGATTCAAGCTCCGACGGGGAACCTGGAACAGACCCAGACGATGAGGCGATATTGAACGAAGAAAAGGACAGCGACAAAGACAATGCCTCCGATGTAGAGAGCAAATTGCTCAGTCATAGTGAGGATGGTTATGGGGAGGATGAGAGTGAGGATGAAGAGAGCGAAGATGATGGGGATGAGGGTAGTGATGAGGGCGCCCAAGATGCGGAAGCCAAGCGTAGGGAGGAGTTAAAGAAGCTAATCACCGAAGAGCAGAAGTAAGTCCCCCCGGATAATAACCAATGGCCTCTAACAGTTTCACAGAAACGTTGTTGCAAATATTTCTAAAGCTTTCAAAGCCGATGCTGAGAAAGGCACAGCAGTGAAACAACAACAGGTGTGTAACCCCGTTTTGGAGCCTCTCTCGCGTATGGATCTGTAATGACACCTAGATATAGAAAACGTTTGACTCGCTTCTAGGTATCCGTATCAAACTCCAGAAAGCCATTGTGGCAACTAACTCTCTACCCACTCCTTCGCAACCTGCGTCATCACCTCAACCCGTACTCGAGACATATAAGGCGGCAGAAGATGCGGCATTGAATCTCTGGAACACCCTAACAGACCTCCGATGTGAACTATCTTCACCCTCTACCCCCAAACGAAAACACGATGGTATGGACACCTCCACCCCCGCCTTATGGGCCAAGATGCAAAAGCTCGAAGCAGAAGTTCACCCAAACCGTCTCTCAACACTGGACAAATGGTCTACCAAAACATCCTCCGTTTCCACCGTTACGTTAGCGCGCAAGTTAAACAACAGTGCGCAACGTAGCCTCACAGCAACAATCAATGAAACTCTAATGACTGGTCTAAACCGACATGTGCAAAAGACAAGAGTTCCCCGATCATGTGCGCCGACAAAGGTCGAAAGCGGCGAAGACGTGGAAGTATATGACGACTCTGACCTTTACCAAATGTTATTGAAGGCATTGGTGGACCAGAGAATGATCGACAATGCAAACTCCGGTGGCCCCAATGGTGCGGTCAGATGGACAACAGCATTGAGAGACGCCAAAGTTAAAAAGGCTGTCGATACTAAAGCTTCCAAGGGGAGGAAGTTGAAGTATCAAGTCCAAGAGAAGCTTCAGAATTTCATGGCACCGATCGCCAATAACAGTTGGAACGAGCACCAGATTGAGTAAGCCTCTGTTCACTAATATTTCTCACAGAGCCTTTACTAATTTCAGCAGTGAGTTATTCGGCAGTCTACTGGGCCAGAGAGTTAGAGTTGATGAAGACAGTGAAAACGAGGAAGCCGAATTTGAAGGATTGAGGTTATTTAAAAGTTGATAAATTAATTGGATTGTTTTGATAAAGTATTTACCATCACCCCCACAGACCGGAGTTTACTCACGTCTCTTTTGAACGCCGTTTTGTTGATGGATCTCTCCTCGTGGGGGTTGGAAGACATTGCCACAGTTCTGTGATACCGTGTTAATACTACGAGTGAGCCACGGAGCATGAAAATATGACAGTGGCTGTGAGCACCGTAAAGTCTTATTTCGACACAGTATGATACTGCATACCTTAAGAATTATCGCCCGGATACAAATAGTCCATCCAGCGTTCCTCCGCTACTTGCATGCTTTTTAGCATAGTTCGGGCATTCTTAGAGACTATTATGAACTATCACCCATTTTAGCTTCCCTGTTTACGCCAAATCTCAGTCACACCGATAATTCTATAGTATAAAACCCAATAACTTGTCGCCAACTCACCGATGGGTTGTACTCGAGAATCATACCACGGTAATACTCATTAAACTAATATTGCGAAACCAATCACTTAGCAGTAGCTTTCTCTACCATCACTCCAGTAGTGAACCGCACCCCCATAATTATTAATTTGTTATCCTTCATCAGCTATGTCCTAGCCTCCCTCCCTCCCCTCTATACGATATTACCGGACCCACCTACCAGTTCACCTCCCACAAGTGACGGACGATTTTGGATCACTCGGGAAATTAACGTCACATAGTAGCAGGAAACTCCACCATAATCCTCTAGACAAAAACCCAGTACTTGCACATTAATCTCCTGCCCACGACTCCTTCGCTAAAGCTCCTCTCTTCCTTTCCCCTCCACACCGCAATTTCAAGTAGGTATATTGACACACCTCTAGAAGACGAAAAACACCGAATTTTCGACTGCAGGAGGGATAAGATATCGTCAGGGAACGTCGGGATATGAGAGATATATATAGTTGCGCCTAAAGAACGGGTCTGCGTGGTGGTGGGGTCGTCGGGAATCCCTCGAATTAGCCCCAGAACCGGGATGAGCTTAATGGATTTGGGAAATATTGGGAATCGAAATCGCGTCTTTTTCCTTTCCCCCACCTCTCCTCTTGTGTTTGTTTGAAGAAGCGTGCCATGCTACTGCTGGCGCGGGGTTGGACATACAATTGTAATTTCCTGTCTAAAGGCGTGGGGGATAAATTTACCCCACCAAGGGGTTGTTAAAGGACGGTAATACTCCTCAAATCATTTCTCTTTTGCGTGTGATATGTGATATTTCGTTTCTGGATGGTGCGAGTACTGTACATATTTTTTATTTCACGCCCGTTCAGAAACTTTGTCTGGGAGGATTCAGATATCTCAGCGTCGCCCGTATGTACTAGAATCTGGCGAGACCATCATTGCCAGCCTGAAAATGTGCACTGGGAGGATAGTGAATCGAAGGAACATACAGAGTTGTTCCACTGTGGAAAAGATCAAATAAAGCGGTACTTCCTTCCTTCCTTCCTTCCTTCTCCCAGATCCCGACGTGTCGAATGCTAACAAAATGGTAGTCTGGTGCTCACACCAACTCTGCACCATAGACCTAGTCCACCGACAAAATCAACTCCAGCACAATTATCAACAAAACAATGAGTTGGTACTGCAGCGACACAATCACAAACGGTGCCCTGGCGCCGTTCTAGCCCACCTGGGAACGCGGCTTGTCCAGGAACGTTAACAGGTAGAGAATTTTGGATATGGTAGTCATGCTTCGATTAACTTGGAGAGGCGGGAAGAGAACATGCTCTCGCGCTCCGGTTTTCTGACACCTGAGGAGGCTTCAACTTGACTATTTACATGCGGCCTATCCTTCACGGCACTAGCATCATAGCTCTCGTATATTAACTCAAAGACACAGTAGCTAACGATCATTCCCATCAATCCCCCATTACACAATCCGACCCCCTCATATAAAAATCCCCCGCAACCCCTTCTCCCTTCCCTCCATCCCTCCTTCATTCCTTCATTCCCTGTATACCAGGAATCGACTCACCTCCCTCCACCACCCCTAACAATACCCCCGCCCCACATCACCCCATCAGCCCTCCAATCACCAACCGCCATTCCAGCCGGGACATTATACTCAAGGCAATAACTAACCCCCACCAACTCCTCACCCCTCCACACAAGAAAACTCGCGAAATCCCCCGTCCTCCGACTAAAGCACCCAGGCACACTCCGCAGTTTCTCCATAGCGGGTGAAAAGTCGTGCTTGTAGGCCCCCCAACTGAGCTTTATGCTGCCGTCTTCTTCGAGCGTGGAGACTACGTCTGTGATGCGGGACGGTCGTTCGGGGATTGTTGGTACTGGGGATATGTGGAGGTTTCCTATGGTTAATACTTTATATCCGGGGGCGGTGATGGTGGGAGGGTGTTTGTAGTAGATGCCCAGCTCTATTATCTTTTCGTTGGGGTCTGCAATTATGGGTGGGAATGTGGTGATCTTCCAGGACCCACGGGTTTGCGGTAGGGGTAGCAGCGCTTGTGTCTGTGTTGTGCTGGAGGTGTAGTATACTCCTACTACTTCTCCTTCCAGGATTTCAGTGGGAGATCGTTCCGGGAGTAAGTATGCCATTTGGATGGAAGATCCATTCGCGGTAATCTTCGTGGAATATAACGGACAGAAGACCACTTCCCCGGTGACGATCCCAGCGACAGTAGAAATATTCAGACTCGTGCCGCCAAAGTAAGCCGTTTCGTCGGTAAACGACCACTTCAATCTATCCGTGGCCCGGGGGCTCTTGGATGGAAGGATTGACTGCGCGCCCATGTGCACCCATGGCATATTCATGACTTTCTATCATACGAAGCCTTTTATATCAGCAGGGCATGGGGTTGGGGTGTGCGCGCGTGGGGTAGAACAGACAATTCCATCAACCCACCACCCTTTTCCGAATCCTCTATTGAAATTCGTTACGAAGAATTCCGAACCACCACATGCTTTCTCAGAGACAAAGTACGAAACTGGCTTCACAGAGCTACCCTCGACGTCGCCCCCATCACCGACCCAGAATCTCCGATCGACGGTTTCAAAATCCTTGCCGTCAAAGTGCTCATACGTCCATCCGGGCGCGAACAGCGCCGCGGATGTTCCCGCCCTCCAAATAGCGGAGAGTGCCTCACCGACCCCGAAACCCCCACCACCCAGCGATCCCCGACCAAAGCAGTCTATCCCAGTGTATATATCGGGCACCCGATTCATAGAGTCGGCCATGATCCTCGTAGCCTGTAACTGCGGCTCCCGCCACCCATAATTCGTAAACATCCCGTCAGTGACCGCGAAAAACGGCGCGTTGAGTAAAGTAAGCCCGTTCTGCCAGTGCACTTGGTTGAGCACTGTTAGTGCATCATACCATATCACCTGCCCACCTGGAACCAATTCCGCCACGGCGCTTCTGAGCTCTCTTAGAAACGCCTGCAACTCGCCCGGCCTGAAACTTTCCCCGGGAAACGAGGCCTCGATGTTCATTAGCCATCCGTCGAATCCGTAGGTTTCTGCAATCAGTGCCAATTGCGTCGCGAATATGTATTCTCCCTCCGAACCTTTATCCAACAGTCGGGAGAGAGCGGTGGACCCGACATGGTGCTCGACGATAAACGTGCCGAGGACCCGGACACCGTTCCGGTGGAGCGTGTTTATCCATGGGCTCGGTGGGATGGAGACGAGGTTGTGGGAAAAGTAGACGAAGGTGGAGATGAGGTGGAGATGCGCTGCCGTGTAAATTGGCTCAGGTGGGGCGGGGAATTGACCTTGGGCGGATTCACTTGGGTGGTAGCCGCCTTTATAGTCATGGCAGCTCAAGAGGTTGGGAATTGGTGGGGGTGGTGTTGCTACCGTTGTTGAGGGGTGAGCAGGGAGTGGGGAAGTGAGCGGCGGTGGTGGACGCTGGAGGAGTGGTGTGTTTGAGACCTTAGAGGCTTGGATTTTGATGTCCTCGGGTCGCCAGTCCGCAAGCTCTAGCATCGTGTTAATGTAGATGAACTCCCTTGGGTTTGGCATTTTGTTTTTGTTTTTGAGGTTACAGTACTCTCGTAGAGAGGCTCCTCTGGTGAGCCGAGAGAACTATAATGGATAATCGAGGGCTTCGGATCGCAGTTATAATCCTTTCTCGATGCCCAGCTAGATTCACAAGCTATTCGGGAGTTCTCGCTAGTACCCCGCACTCTGCTTATCACATAAACTATTTATGAATCGCAGTGTCAGCTGCTGGCGAGACTTAGAGACCAAGAAGAGATTGAGATGCAGTACCAGCCACCGCTTATTCATCATCCGGAAATGAGAGGAAACCCTTGTTCTGAGCCGGCCTAACAACTTCAACATCTCGTAAATACCGGTACTCAGATAACCACAGTGAAAAAAGAAGAAAAACTCGAATAATTGAGAATCCCGCCAGGACCCTGGAGCTTCCCCTCCTACCAAGGCCTGTCGCATCCCACTTTCTATTTACCTCAACCGAGGGCTGAGACAAGGTCGTCCCGCAGTTTTTTCCCCTCACTTTGAAGGATGAAATTCACATCCTGGCGCGACCTCCAACCACTCCAACTCTTACTGTAACTCGTCTAGGCTAGCCGTGCGCCGAATTCGAACCCCTATCCCGAGGTTTGCCCAAGGGTCTCTCGGGCGGGTCGATTATACAAGAATTTACATAAGCCAGGTAAAGTGTGAGAGTTATGTCGGCACGATAAGTACTGCAGCATAGCCAGCTCAAGCGCCGTAAATTATATGCTGTGGGCGAGGACCTTTTAAGTCGCTTCTACGGTCACGGGCGACCCCTCCACGGTAAACCCCGAGTTGATCTCCCTCCTTAGCTCACGCCGCGAGAACTTCCTAGCACCGATTTTGTTAAGTTTGTGATCCAATCCACCTGCGGTAGAACCATGGATAAAACCACGAGCTAGCCATCAGTTAAGAACGTAAGTTCCCAGAAGACTCCAGTGCGATGATACGGCATTGATCTTCCCGGTCACCGATTGTTAATATGGTGCCGCGCCTGTCAGCCCCTTTGTCCCCAAATTCATCTTCTAAATTAAACTAGCGTAAAGCCAGATGTGCTTGCGGATCAACTTATACTATAGGCGCCGAGGAGACTCTACTCGTACATCTTGTCCAAGGTGTCAGTGTGTCACAGGGAGTGTTCACATTGACCTTATTGAGAGTTTCCCCACAAGTACTCGAGTACCGTGCTGTACTAAGCCTAGTCCTCCCCGTATCGTCCGAGATGCGAGCGAGGATGGACCAAAGTCGGCGGACCGGTCCGAAGATCCCGGCTTTGAGCGTGAGCGGTATCCCAGCAATATTTTTTGGCCCGATTCTTCAGAATTTTGTCAAGCGCAGCGACGACTTCAATGCGGTACTGATGCTCGAGTACTGGTAACCCATAGGAGTTCCCCCCACACCTTGGGACCAAGCTGATCACCGCAGCGAAGCTAATGTTGATTCATGAAGATCTCCTCAACCGGGCCAGATAACGAAAGAAACATCCTCTCGGCGCTCTACTCGGCCATTCAATGAACCGTGAGCCGCCACATAACCGCGGTAGTCCAGGGGGTCCGTTGTCCCGATGACTTCTGGCACTGTGAAAATTGTCTGGCCAGGCAGCTCACCAGTAGCAAGGGCAGCAGCAAAGGGATACATTTCACCATCTACCGGGGGTATTCGTGGACAAGGCAGGATATGGCTAAGGACCCGATTATCGCGTCATAAGCCTAGTCTACGTCCTGAAAATATTGTGATCTCTAAGCCGTTGCAATGTGATAGTTTGCTAGGTCTGAGAGTTGAACGCAATATAGTTAAGACTTTAAGATAGAATTCCACGCTTGCGCTATCGAGACAACATCTAACTTAAGGGCAGATTCTTCCTCCTTATATACCCAAAGTTGGTCACGTGTTATAATCATACCAAGAAAATATCCATGAGTCTTTTCATGGTTGTGAAGGTGTGTAGCTCTCGCTTACACACCGATATGACCGTACAGGATAAGAAGATCGTACAAATTAACACGTCCCGGTGCCCGTCACGGAAATCACTGCCAGGACTCCCAGCTTTGGGTGTGGCTCTCGGAGGCTTGGCATGCGGATTACCTGATATCATACTTTTGGAATTGGGGACTAGCTTTCGTCCGCGAAGGGGTTATCTACGAGTAGAATAATTCAGTTGTCAGTTTATGGAAAGTGTCAGCCTGTCCCGTGGACTATACTACAAGTAGCATGGGAAGAGCACAGAACGCTCCTTGCATGCGATCGGATCTCCGCAGTCCGTCACTGCAATGCTTTCAGAAACCCAAAAGCGGGATCACCCAAAGTCAACTCAATTCCGCTGCAGGGCTAGGGTTCGGTTTTGCGGCTCCTTCGCCCGGCCGAGAACGGAATCTACCCCTCCAAAATGTTCATCCCCCGCCATTGATTGACACATCTCAGCCTGTTCCGGTCACATAGATAATATGAAGCTCGACACACATGCGATACGGTACCTCACGGGTGAGGACTGGCGCGTCCTTACTGCCGTAAGCCTTCTTTTTTCCATTCCCCCTCCACCACCCGTCCAAGGAGCAAGAACCTAACCTTTGAACAGGTAGAAATGGGCAGCAAGAACCATGAAGTCGTCCCTACAACATTGATCGTGCAAATATCTGGCCTGAGAGGTGGGAGTGGGGTTAACAAGTGCATATCGAACCTGGCAAAGGTGGGACTCGTTGCGAGGGTTAAAAACGCAAAATGTTTGTCTGGCCTTACAACGTGTCACTGGAGGCCGTAAGAGAAGCTAATGGGGAGGAACAGATGATGGCTACCGGCTGACGTACGGTGGATTGGATTACCTCGCGCTAAACACATTCTCGAAGCGGAAGAGCGTTTATTCTGTTGGTAATCAAATTGGTGTTGGGAAGGAGTCCGATATTTATGTTGTTGCCGACGAGACGGGCGCTCGGAAAGTTCTCAAAATTCACCGGTACGTCGTTCCCGTCCTCCTCCCTGTGATCCAATAAAAAATGCATTTCTAACCCTTGAACCCGGTGGAACAGATTGGGCAGGATTTCCTTCCGCACCGTAAAGGCTAACCGTGACTACCTCCGTAACCGACATAGTGGTAGTTGGATGTACATGTCGCGCCTGGCAGCGCTAAAAGAATACGCGTTCATGAAGATCCTGCACGAGAACAACTTTCCGGTTCCGGTCCCACTAGACCAAGCTCGTCACTGCATAGTAATGACACTAATCGAGGCTTTTCCCCTTCGTCAAATCTCAACATTAACATCACCCTCAACGCTTTATGCAAAGCTCATGGAACTCATTCTACGGTTTGCCTCTCAGGGACTTATCCATGGTGACTTTAACGAGTTCAACATCCTTGTACACGAGGATACGCAGGAACCCGTTATCATCGACTTCCCCCAGATGGTCAGCGTGGACCATGCTAATGCCAAGGAATATTTCGAGAGGGATGTCAAGTGTATCAAGGACTTTTTCAAAAAGAGGTTCAGGTATACCGCTGACGACGACGGGCCGTTTTGGGGTGATGTTAGGAGGGTTGGGAAGTTGGATGTGCTTGTTGAGGCGAGTGGGTTTTCGAAGAAGCAGGCCAAAGAGTTGGAGAAGTATATGAAGGAAGTAGCTCCGCTGACAGATGATAACGAAGCAGGGGATGCTACAGAAGGCGGTGAGGGTACTGAGGACGATGGCGAAGGCGAGGGTGGGGAAGAAGAGGAAGAAGGCGATGGCGAAGAAGAGGAATCGGAAAGGGCGATTGAAGAAGCTAGGGAACCAATGATTGGTGAGGACGGGAAGGAACTGTTAGATGCTCTGGGAAATACTCGTATATCATGATTACAGCAACATAACTTGGTGTTACGGGGTAAAAATCCAAGCGGTGTTCACGATTGTATGGTACAGTACGAGTAGTTCTACCGGTGGTGCATCACAGCTTATTGGTGGGTGTGCAAATATATCACAATCTAGAATTTTGGCGACTAGCAGCTTCCGCACCACGGCAAGGCGATAGCTTACTATGTTCACAACGCCTTTGAACCAGCCGGCAGGTACTTGAGGTACATGTTTTGCTATGCGAGTTACGAGTAAAATGTGTGCTGGAGTAATTCGCTCAATGCGAGAAAGGTAGCGGTAGCATAGGAGAAATTAAACAGGTTATGATAGGAGCATCCCGGTTCCGTCATTGGTACAGTACAGGTATCATGTAGTAAGCAAAGCTTCCCCGCCAAGACCGACAAGCCAGTAGGCTACGTATACCACAGCCTTTTGACAACTGCCCATAATCATGGGCCAGAAATTCTCTAAAAAAATTACCCAGCCATATAGACTACTCATGATTCGGGCCTTTGTAAGTGAAAGTGACGGTGCCGGGGCAGGCTTGATCTATACGAAAAATCAATATCAAATTCTAACCTGGGAGGGTCTCTTCTCATGGCCAAGGTATTAAGGCCCGTAAAGGTCATTCGAAGCGCGTGAAATTTTCATGTGCCAAGTTAATGTCCCAGATTACCGGTAGTATCATATCATAGGGTATGATGCAAGCATTCACTCCTCTCCGCTCCTGGAATCCTGACGGCTCGTTTGCACTGAGTATTGTCGCCCGACACCACGCAGCTCTCCATTTTATGGGGAAGCGCCAACGTACGTATCATACTGAATACTCGAGTACGGTACCGGTAGTACAAAAGACCACATTTCACCCCACTTCCCCTTGTATTCCTCCCCTCTCTACCCACCACTTAAATTCACCGGTATTCACCTTGCTCCCTTTGAGAAACAAAGAGATCGAGAAACTGCAGCTACGCACCCCTACCTTACCTTCACGACCCTACGAAACCTTACGAAATGCAGCTCAAGTATCTTGTAGCTCTGCTCCTACCTGCTCTCGCAGCGGCTGAAAAGTGCCTCAACTATGTTATTACGTTCCAGCCCAATACTCCGGATAGTGTGATCGAACAGGCCATCGCTACTGTGAAGGATAACGTACGCAAACTTCCTTTACGTCATGGGAAGAGGAAGAAAATACTGAAGATGTTTTTAGGGAGGGCGAGTCACTCATGTGTACAAAATTATCAAAGGGTTTTGTGTCTGTGCCCCTCATGAAGCTCTCAATCAGGTCTCAATCATGGCGAGTGAATGGGAGCCCGTTATCGAGGAGGATACTGTTGTAAGTTTTTTTTTTTTTTTGCCCTCCCCTAAAGCTCTCTCGGAAGCTTGGATGGAGCTAATGTGAGTGGTTCAGATTACCACAGTTGGGATAAGCTGAATTAGTGTGGTGTTGTTTCGCCGAGCGAGGGCTTTGTGTGTTTGGGTTTGGCGGCAGGTGGTCCAGTTGAAGCAGTTTGTTGAAATGATTGGGCTTAATATGGGATCACGAAATACGAGTGTTACCATAGGACACTTCTGAACCAGTATTGGGGGGTGAACCTTTTTCCTTCTTTATCTTTTTCCTTTCCTTTCCTTTCATTCTTTTCTTTTGTACGAATTACCGGTACTATATTTGGGGGGGGGGGGGTTGTCGTGATTTGTTTTGACATCGTGTTTATAATGGATGGTGTACGTTTGAGTGGTGGCGATGAGTGTATGCGATGTCGTGATGTTCGGTATGATATTGAGCGACTGTGTGATTAGGGCAGGAGATGGAAGGGAAGAAGCCTTGATTACTCCTATGGTGCCCAAGTGAAATAATGGGACCACAGCCTTGTGCAAGAAGGAAACCCGCCACCCGCACCCGAGCGGAGAAATTCATTTTCCCCTGCATCTTCGGTTGGCCCATTTACTTTTTGAAGCCCATCGCCGCAGATTATGCTCCTCCTCTCCCCAGCCCAAGACACCGACCACCTTAGAAACCTCTTTTTTTGTGAGGCTGATTTCACCCATTTTTCCCTTTTTATCCCAGTGAGGCAACAACCAATCCCCCCCTCCAAAAAAAAAAAAAAAAAAAACAAGAAGCGAATAAAAAACATCAATCACCCTTTTTCCTTCTCTTTGACCACCGCTACCGTAACTCCTCACAACAGCAGAGTGCGCGCTCGACATGGTGAGTGCGTTGCTCTTCAATCGGAACCCGGCGTGTTGGGGTTGCGGCCAGAAACCCCCATCGTTAGCAGGCGCCAGGAGAGCTCCGAACGGGGGTGTCCTATACTTTGTTTGTCCTTCATGCGGCAATCCGAATCATTTTGACGAGGTAGGTTTCCTAATTCTTTACTCTCTCCTACCTAACCCGGCAAAGCTCTGCTAACTTCACGAAGCGCGGTGAGATCAGAGATTTTGTCCCGAGCACGCCCGAGGGCCAAGCACCACGATTCGCCCGGAAACGGCACTCTCCTACGTCGAAAGTCGCCCATGAAACACCTCCCGCGTCGCCAATCTTCTGTCGCAATTGTCTGAACAACCAGAAGATCGTGTCCACGCGAATTGGTGATTATGAGTTACCTCCAGACAGCCACCCCGATCTCGACTACCACATCAACGTGCTCTTTCCGCGGTTCCAGAAAGAGCTGGAAGAGCGGTTTCCTTTGGTTTGCGCTGACTGCGCGCCAAGGGCTAATGAGCAGATCCGTTCGAAGAACTATAAAGTCAAGGTGGAGAGTTTGCGACAGATGCTTGCTAAGAGTGGGGATCCATCTCGGACAAGGGAGGAGAAGGCGAACTCTTGGGGGTTGTTCGAGAGGCTTGTTTGGGTGTTGAGGGGCGGCGTGTGGTGCTATTCTCATTTCATCGTGGCAGCATGGGCGGGGATGGCAATGCTATTCCCGGACAGAGCGGCGGGAACGGTGTTGGCGGATGGTGAGGGAACCTGGGTTAGTTGTATCTCGCACAGCTTGGAGGGTTCAAGGTTTGTTCCGGATTGCTATGAGGTTGCCTCGAGGCAAGCACTCAAGTTTTTGCCTTGGAGTATTTTTGGATTCTTTTGGGTCTACTGGGAAAGCTCGCTGCAGAAGTATCCCGAAAAGAAACTGGTTGGCGCGAATGAGTACCTTTGGATGGAAATAGGGGTCTGGGCGTTCAGAATGACATGTTGGGCGGCCTTTGCATATTCAAAACTGACGTTCTCGGAAGATGTGATGTTGAGGGTATATCTGGGGATCTTTTTCTTCTCCATTATGGTAGGTTTTCCTTCTAATCTTACCTCTAAATTGTCCTAATTTCTCTATCGCAGTCGACGCTAGGCTCTCTCTCATGTTTGAAGTTGGAAAACCCTCCATCATTCTCGCTGCGTGAACCGATGCCTATTTCTGCGACTCCATCACCTCCATCGTCACCTCCGCAAGAGGTGATGAAAAGTAGTTGCCAGCCAAGACCACCGAGCTACCAGTCCATTCAAGCAAGCCCTACGACTCCGCGCCTTCCATTCAAGAAGTTAGTACCACCTACAACCGGGGCAAGTACCGTATATTCGCCACAGACCGACTTTCGGTCCACCTTCACAATGCGAGACCGTTCAGTTTCGCCGTCGCCTTCCCCCTCTCTTAACAAAAAGAAAGGATCCTGGTCTCCTGACGCAATGGACTGGAACCCGACCGACAGAAAAGATGCCCTGTGGGAGAAACCAATCCCTCAACCATCTTTTGCCCCCTCCTTCAACCAACAATCATCTCAATCCCGGCCACAGGAACAACAATATAGGTCACCATTCACTGGCACACTCCCGCCAGCACCAAAACCCCCAAGCCACAAATACGTCAATTCCCTCATGCACCCAGTTCCGGCAAAGCCCATAAGGTCACAGCCCGAAAAGGAGCAATTTTTCCTCCCCCGCCAAACCGGACTATCTCCTGAATTCGCCAAACTCTCCGACCCAACCTCTGCCCCTGGAAGCAGTTATCCTCCCCTAGCAAACCAAAAGCTCTTTATGGAGGATGAGCAAACCGGCCTGGAAGGCCTTTTCGGCCCCGGCCTGAAACTTGATGACGAACCGGACATCCCGATCCACCCCCGGCCATATCTGGGATGGGCCGGTGTCCTCTGGCGTGTAGGCTTGCTAGTCGCGTGTCTAGTCGTGGTAACAAAACTCCAGGACACTACCAATGTCCCCACCGTCGCGTCCCTAATCTCCGCGGGCTGCATCGCCCAGCGTAGTGGGGCAGATTGGGGCCTTGGCCAGACGGTCCTCGCCTGCGCCGGTGTACTCCTGTCGATCGCGGCGGTCCTCCTGCCAAGCGACCAGTTACTCAAGCGTGCCCTGCTTGCTTTTGTTGTCCTCGCGCTCAGTAGTGAGTTCTGGGGTGTGCTGGTCCTCTTGCAGAAGGAGCGCGCCAGGAAGTTTTATGCGTGCGAGAGGAGGAAGAAGTTGGAGGTTGAGGAACGGATTAGGAGGGGGAGGAGGGGTTTGAATTCTTTTGCGAGTATGTCGTTGTAAAATGGTGTTTTCTCTTACTTTTCATTTTAAATTTCTACTGTTCTATTCGGCTACTTTTGTTTGTTATGCTTTGTCTGTTTGGTGTTTGGTATTGGATGTCTTTTTTTACCGATATTTTATAGCATGGAAAAGGGTGAAGGAAGGCAGTGGGGGCGGGATTACCATACGAGTGCGGTTTTTGAATTTGGTGGTGACTGGTCAATGGAGGAGTAAGCTTTTTTGTCAACCCTTTTTTCTTTTTCACGCCTGGTGGAAGGGGATTGTGCAAATAATTGGGGGGATTTATAGTGGCGGCTCATTCGTAGCCCTATTCTGTGCATTCCAGTGAGTGCTTCGGGAATGAAGTGAAATGAAGTTGAAGTTGAGATGTTTGTGGTCGAGTGATGAGTTGTGCCTTGTTGGTCATGAGTGCCGCTTGGTATCTGCTGTCATGGGAACGTTACGAAAGGTGATGAAATTGGTATCAATCTGGAGATTATCCCCCTGCTTTGCTCAGGTGCTCGTAGGAGGGGCCCAGGAGCTGAAGGTTTGGGGAAAATAGTTGGATATCTGGATGTAGCACACAAGTATTGGTATCGTACTATCATGGCCTGTATAATAACATTAGCGCAATTTGGAGATTAGCTTACCCGGCCTTGGGTTTGTAGGGTCCAACCCTGAGCAGTCCCCCACACACGTAATTGTTCACTCTGGAAACCATCTCACGAAATTTCATTCCCTGGCGAGTACAGTACAGTAACGAGGACCAACGACCAACGCCAAATAATACCACCCCCCTCCCCACTTACCTTTGCGACAACCTTGAGAACAAAATGCCGCCAAAACCAGCCTCGAAGGGTAATTAATTCTCTCGATCCCATCAACGATTCACGATGCTACGAAAGGCAAAATAGCTGATATGGGGACCTGAATGCTATAGGTCCGAAAACCCCCGCCGCCTCCAAGAAGGCCGCCGATGCCAAAAAGGCTGCTCTAAAGGGGACCCACGGAAAGATCACCCGCAAGGTCCGCACCAGCACTACTTTCCATCGCCCAAAGACCCTCGCGCTTGCGCGTGCACCCAAGTACCCCCGCAAATCGATCCCCCACGCCCCCCGGCTCGACCAGTACAAGGTCATTGTTCACCCTCTCAATACTGAGAGTGCTATGAAGAAGATCGAGGAGAATAACACCTTGGTGTTTATTGTGGATATCAAGGCCAACAAGAGGCAGATTAAGGATGCTATCAAGAAGTTGTACGATGTTGACACCGTTAAGGTCAACACACTGATCAGGTGCGTTGGGTGAAATATCTTTCTCACGAGCAATGGGGGAGATGCCCTCTCCTCTCTCTTTCTCTCTCCCATTTTTTTCTTTTTTTGTCAAACACAGGAGCGGGAACTCATGATGGCACTCTAGACCTGATGGAACAAAGAAGGCCTTTGCCCGCCTAACTCCGGACGTCGATGCTCTCGATATCGCCGCTACCAAGCTGGCGATCGTATAGTTTTCTGTCTCTTTTTCTTTCGGGGAGTTTTCTAAAAAAAAAAAAATCTATATATATTTTTTTCTTTCACCGCGGGTTGGAACACATTCACCTTTTCATGCACGACACCTATTTGTTGAATAAACTGGTGAGAGGGGAACTCGGGGTCGTGGGGCAGAACTATTGTGTAGCAGAAACCAAAAGTGAAATAGGTGGTCTCGACCCTATGCGAAATTGTCTGTTTGGTCGGGTGATACAATTGGGATTATTATTAGTGATGGTGATAGCGATTCGATGGAATTCACCCTCCGAGCTGTGGTGCCTTTATAGTTACGAAGGGGCTAGAATTGGAATCTCCCTTTCCGTGGCTACTGTAGTGGGGCTCCATCCATCATAGGTTTCCCTGTACCGGTATAGATTCCTGTACCGTACTCCTGAGCCGCCGTGTTGGTCATTGTCCGCATAATCCCAGCAGGAAGGTGAGGGGACAAGTGCAGCTCCAGCTCTACCATTCCTGTCCGCTTGTCTATTCTCACAAGGCTCTATACGGCAATGATATTCGTCAGAAAGACTCAACATTCCTAAAGCGGTAGAAGTCTCGGAAAAACGTGACACCCGGCCACCCCGAGCTTCTATTTCTACCAGTTCAATTTCCTCTAAAGTTAAGCATCCCAACACTGCCGCAGCCAGCCCATCCCTAAAGTAATTTTTGTGCCTGACCTCGTGACCTCCCTCCTACCGCAGCCAACCCCGGCCCTGCCTGTCTCACCTCTCGGCTATGAGCGGCCCCGCAGTTTGTCGTCATTGAAGCTAGTAAAGCTCACACAAGTATGATACCCTCTTACCACTTCCCCTTATATGACTCCCTTTACTCTCTCTTCGTCTCTTTGTCCTTTCCAAACCGCATCCCCGTTCATTATCCATTGAAACAAAGCTCGTTTGCCCCCCCAAAACCAGTTACTCAAGCTAAGCATGTCAGTGCCCTGGACTTCCCAAGACATTTCACTTTTCTTACCGATAAGCGGGAAGTATTGTTGTGCTAACCATGATGGAGCTGATAGGTACACCGCTTCGTTCGCCTTCTTCGAGGCGTTATGGGAGGCGGGGGTCACACATTGCTTCGTGAACTTGGGATCTGATCATCCAAGTATGATTCTTCTTTTACCCTTCACCTCTCGTTGATAGTGGTGAGGACATGAAATTGATGAAGTGGGGTGGTCATAGGTATTCTCGAGGCGATCGTAAAGGGAAAACGTGAGAGGCCACATAGTTTTCCGGAGTTTCTTACTTGCCCAAATGAGGTACTCGCTTGACTGTGGTTGAGTGTTAGGTTACTGGAGGGTCTAATCAACTAATGCTACCTGAGTAGATGGTTGCTTTGTCCGCAGCTCACGGAATGGCACAAGTCACTGGAAAGCCCCAGGCTGTTATTGTGCATGTTGACGTAGGGACACAAGGTAACCCCCTCCCAGCCCCACCATTTTTCTAGAGCAGCATCGTGTTGACGCAGCATTGAAGGTCTCGGAGCCGCTGTTCACAATGCTTCGTGCAGCCGTGTTCCTGTCCTCATCTTTGCCGGTCTCTCGCCCTTTACACAGGAGGGTGAAATGCGCGGTAGCAGGACAGAATTCATCCACTACATCCAGGATGTGCCGGATCAGAAGGCGATAGTAGCACAGTACTGCCGGTATTCCGCTGAGATTAAAACTGGAAAAAACATCAAGCAGATGGTCAATCGCGCAATTTCCTTTGCCATGTCTGATCCCAAAGGCCCTGTGTACCTTACTGCTGCTAGAGAGGTGTTAGAAGAAGATATTGAACCTTATAGTCTCAATCAGGCTGTCTGGGATCCCATTAGCCCTACGGCACTCACAGAGGATGCTGTGGGCAGAATCTCACAGAGTTTATTGTCCGCTGAGAATCCGTTGGTTATCACCGGCTATTCCGGGCGAAACAAATATGCTGTGGAGGAATTGATCACCCTGGCCGATTCCGTGCCTGGATTGAGGGTTTTGGATACATTGGGTAGTGATATGTGTTTCCCAGCGAATCACAGAAGCTCACTAGGTGTCATGTATGGCTCTCATGAGAAGATCACCACGGCAGATGTGATCTTGGTGATTGATTGCGACGTTCCTTGGATCCCTACTCAGTGAGTTTTCCTTTATTATCACTTTATATTATTGAGTTAATATGGATTTGCTGGCAGGTGCAGGCCATCCCCCAGAGCGGCGGTCTACCACATCGATATAGATCCGCTGAAGCAGCAAATGCCCCTCTTCTACATTGATGCGGACGCTCGCTACCGAGCCGATGCGTACACAGCTCTAAAACAAATAAACTCTTACACCGCGGTAATGAAAATGGATGCAGCTACCCGCGATGCACGAATTCAGGCGCTAGATAATGAACACAAAACGCGCATGGACAGACTAGAGCAGCAGGCAAAGCCCCGCGACGATGGACTGCTCTCCTGCGCACATGTGATGAAAGTCCTCCGAGGCGCTATTCCTCAGGACTCAGTGATCATATTAGAAGCGGTCACCCAGACTGTTACAGTGGTAGACCAAATGAAGTGCTCCCTGCCAAAGACTATATTCAATTCCGGTGCCGGAGGACGTATGCTCCCTTCCCTCCTTCCCACTCTTACAAGCAGAAATTAACATTATCATCCTCAGTTGGCTGGTTCGGTGGCGCCGCTCTAGGCGCAAAGCTCGCCCTCGATAATGGCACCTCCAACTCTGGCCCATTCGTCGTAGCAATAGTTGGTGATGGCACATTCCTATTCTCAGTCCCAGCATCAGTGTATTGGATCTCCCGCCGCTACAAGATCCCATTCCTAACAATCGTCATCAACAACGATGGCTGGAACGCCCCGCTACGATCTGCGAAACTGGTGCACCCGGATGGACTCAGTGCGCATGCCACGCCTGAGGAATTGAACATTAGCTTCAAGCCTAGTCCGGATTATGCCGGTATCGCGGTTGCGGCGGCCGGAGGGGAGATTTGGGGCGGGAAGGCGGAGAAGGTGGAGCAGTTAGCTAGTGCTCTAGAAGAGGCGATTGGGGTTGTGAAGGGGGGGAGGAGCGCTGTTGTTGAGGTTGTTATTGTTTAGATATGGGATTGCGGGGGTAATGATTTTGCACACACCTATGTACTGATGGATTGGTAGATAGGTAGTTTGAGAATCGTAGTCTACGATCCTACTTAATAGCTCAAAGTGGGGAATGGAACCACTCTGGTATATATTGTACATACATATAATTCTTGGACATAACTCATCGTTAGTCGCCCATTGTACTGTACCTGGTCGCGACACAGGAAAACTACACCAAAATAGGGGGTAAAAAGCAAACATCAGCTGTTCGAGTTCACTATTATAACCCCCTCCTGAATTACCGCCAAATTATGCATTCAGGTGGCCGAGAATCTAGGTGTCAATATTTCTCCATTCACACCATTGGTGGGCCTAGGATCTCCTGCTATGGAATTCTTACTTGGGTGGAAGAGCTTGGAAATCCGGTTCCAGCGCGCGGAACGTATATGGCAGCTCATAGAAGAAGTAATTACTCGATTCGAAATTTTCCTACCACAGAAGTTCACATAGGCTCCAAAACTGCAGCTATTTTTCACAAACCCCGACTTACCCATCACAATAGCCAGTAGCCAAGTGTTTTACTGAGCGAAGAATAGCTGTACTTGTAACTGGATAACTTCTGATTGCCCTGCAAACCCGCGAAGAGCGTCACTCCTAGTATCATATAAAATGCACGACCAGCGATCAAACGAGTCACCAAACCACATTATCCCCCCGACCCCTCCCAATCCCAACAGTATCACAGGCCTCTCCGAGCCCTAGCTCACCACACCTCCGCAGAGTCAAGCAAGAAGGAAGGTGCCGAAACTATCCGCGGGGAGGACCTCCCCTCCTAAACACCCCGCTCCGGTCCACCGTTTCAAATTCGTACCGTACTCAACGCACGGGAGTTCTTCCAGCCCGTTCCGCAAACGAGGTGGTGTTTGGGAAAGTGGGTGGATGGGCGAGTCCCGGCGATCCCTGCTTGTGGTCGGTCGGTAAGTTAAACCTTCCTTCCTGTCGCGTCACCGAGAATGCGCGCGGGGTGGGTCTTCCGTTCGAACCCGGTAGCCTGCGACAATGGATGGCATGCGCTGGCTGTGGTGATTGATTGATTGATTGATTGATTTTACCTGAATTGGCTGCCATCATGTATGATCACTCGTGCGGGGAGGAGGTATGATTGGTTTGTCTGTGGCGGGGGCATGGAGTGTGTTTGCCCGTCTATCGGGCAACTGTCCACCTCGACGAGAAGGGGAATGGTGAGTTGGGGCACTCGGAGTGCGGGTAGGGGGGAAGGGTTCCCGTCTTGAATGTATGATATTATGCCCAAGCCGAGAGAGAATTGTATCATACCCTACTTTCTACTCTCAGCAAAGGGAATTTTTCCAGCGCTGGATTTGGAAGGAATTCTTCCTCCTGCAAAGGTTTTTTTTTCTCCCTTTCGATATATATCATATATATATATCTATGGTGTTGTTCCCATTATTGGTACCCGGCTGAGTTCTATCATAGTTAGGTTGCGGTCCTCTAAGTCGCCGGCAGCATGTGCGAGTGAGAACCTATTGTAAATAAGTTCAAGCATGACATGGTGGAGCGCGTTCGCTGAGGAAGTAATCCCCCTAACATGTTCAGAAATTCGCATGCGAAGCAGGAGGGGTATCATAGAACAGAGGTGAGTAACTGGACTCTCAACTCTCTAACAGTAGAGGGGGGGGGGGGTTCTATTATGCTATATCGAGGAAGTAGCTTGAGAAACTGGGTCAATCTCAAATTTGGGGGGTGAAGGTGAGTTGTGAGGAAATCAATCGTGGTTTGTCTTTGTTCTGTTGGGGGGGGGAACTCCTGTCAAATCAATGATATGATGATATACGTTTGGTAGAGGGGTCGGGTAAAGCGCGTTGGTAAGTCCTGTATAATATATTAGCAGTATGATACAAGTCCAACACTACTTGTAATATCATACCTGTAAATCATACCATTTACTAACTGGTAAAACATCCACCCCATACACTGCAAGGCTCAGATATGTTTGTCCCGCAATTGCCAGCACGTTTTTCTAAACGGGAGAAAGGGATATGTTTTGACCAAGAATTTCCCAGCCCCTCGAGCAATAGTACTGTACTGGTACGGGTACTGGGCAAAGTTAATGTAGGCATACCGAATTTGCAGCGATCCTGGAAGTAAACCCCTCTTGGATTAAAAACTCTTTCCCATCCTCCCTATCTTGACGGCTGGAGACACCTACTGTGAACCTCCCAGATAAATCCCTAGTACACCAGGTATACAAAGAACCAGCCTCCCACCGGAAACAATCCTCCACATCTGCCATTACTTCTGCCCGGAGACTTTTGCCAAACGATTCTCTCCTGAGGGTCAACAAGCGGCCGGCAATCCCCCAGACGCTGTATGCCATTCCCACTTCACAGACTGGGCACGAAAGCTCCCTACCCTACGGTGGAGCAACCCGTGCAAAGACCTGTCAGGCAGGGCATCCTCCGTCCAGTGGGCGAAGGAGGGCTCTTTAGCGATGGGATAGAGAGCCAAAGCAAAAAGTGCTGTGCAAAGGTTTCTAGAGAGCGGTGTCGAAGAGGGGGGGCGGGGGGTACGATATATCACCAGAAGATATTACCAGTTTCGGCGCAAGAGATATATATTATCATAATAATATTATTATAATCTTATTATTATAGGTGAACGCCCCTCGTAATCATTAGCCCCGCGACAAGCGGCCACGAAGCCCTAGACCTTCGCCCTCGCGTTTCAAGGGTTTTGAGTGAGCACCGCGGGAGACGTCCTCTCCGAACACCCCTCGCCGTGGCCACCAAAACGGGCATGACGAGATCGTCTACCCCCGCCCCCCTCCGGACCGCCCTGAAATAGAAGTCAACTTTCAAACCACCACGGCCATACCCACCGCTGGATTGGGCGGCGGTGAAGGGGCATGTAGCTACACCTATTGGAGCCCACTGCTAAGTGCTGCTGAATGCTGTGGCATGCTTCCGGGCCCCGAGAGGATTGACATTTTCAGGACCCACAAACCCGATTAATGGGCATAAACCCTGGGTGGGCGCGAGCTAAAGAGATGGGCGATGAGGAGAGAGACGGAAGCGTTGTAGAGGAAGTCGCTGGGGTGTGATACTTCTATCAGACCCAATAATATACACGTTCATATCAAACAGCGGTCATGCATAAATAAGAAACCACAACATATATCGATCCACCACAACCAAGCTAGCAAAGCCTGCATTTCGAAAGAACTGCAGCAAACCCGCAATGATCATGTGGTTTCCATTGATGTGATAGACTGCCTGCCATTCACGTTGCCATCCAGTAGGTAGATTCTACTCCCACTCGCGCACACGCCTTCACAAGCCAAGAGTACAGTACTTATATGCCCCACTGAATATTCCCAAACGTGCGGGAAAGGCCCTGAAAAGTTGCGTGATATGAGAGTTCAAATACAGCATGCCCCACAGGGGGTAAGCACTCCAATGGGCGTTCCCCGGATAACAACATCATTGTTCGTAAATACACATCTCTCGACCCATTCCCCCCTAGACTATCCAGTTCCTGTCCATACTGTCAGCCCAAATCACCGGTACTCCATAATCCCAGAACAACCCCAGAAGAAAAGAGGAAAATAGAATCGGGTTCCATTCGACACGTACCGGTATGATATATCGCGATATTACTTCCCTCGAAAATGGCATATTTCCATATACACAAAGCAAGCCGACACCAAAGAAAAAGCCAGTATCATAGTCAGATAACAGGTACATCCCCACTAAGTCTGCGGAAAGGAAAAAAACCGGCAGGAAGGAGGTATACACATTGCGGAGCAAAGAAAAACAGTGATTGTTGCGAAATATCTCATCCGCCCAGTCCAACAATATTTCGCAACGTCCTTATTTCCCTACCCCTCACTCGGCCTATGGGCCCTACGGAACTTTATCCTTCACACGGGATGAGTGCGGGAGCATCCGCTACCTGACCGCGATATCAATTCCCTCCTCCCCAGAGTCACTCCCCTGCCTAGGGTATTAGGAAAATATGTTTATTTTCAAATATATATCGGGATACGCTTTCATTTTTTGATATTATGCGTGAGAAAAAAAGCCCCTCCAAACCCTTAACCCATCCGAGTGAGTTCCGATGACAAGTGCAAAAAGGGTCCATGCAAAGTCCTTCCGTTTCGGCAAAGATTTAGCAGGAACAAGCATCCCGCATCCCACACACACGCTCGGCGAGGAGTGGTTTAAGCACAATGATAGGTTGATACCGTGCAGTCAGGCGTGAGACGTGAAATGCAGCCAGCATCACCAAGAACCCTTGTACAGTACTCGTACAAGTACTACGGTTTCTCTGTCATGAGTCATTGTTGGCCATTGCGAGTGCGGAGCACACACCGCAAGACAGCCCCGCGCGCAGAAATGGGAAGGAGGGAAGGGAGGGGGGGTGGGGATTAAAGGTTAATAACGAACATGAGTGACCCACTCACGACTTCCCACTAACCAAGTTATATCACATGTTCAAGTGGATAAAAGGTGCAAGGGATCCCCCCCCAAAAAAAACTAGCGAGGTCACAAAGTGGTGTGTTGGTAGTGCTAGGATAATGATATTTGGTTAAGGTGTGTTCGATCGTAAATTGCCTGCCCCTTGTGTTGTACAAGTAAGTAAAAGGATATGTCCATCACCGCTTACATCATTGGTCGACTTGAGCATCTCATCGGGGTCTCCTACCTTACACAGAGATCTCTGAAATCCGGTTCGAGCCGCGGGGAATCTGCACAGCGGATAATATAAAAAGGCGCAATAAAGTATAGTGCAGTGCAGTAGGGTACAATGCCCATTTGGAGAATTCCGCACTCCAATAGTTCACCCCGAGTTGCAGGACTGCAAGCGGTTTTCTCAAAGCTCGATGTTTTTCATGACGAATTGCGATATTTTGCGTGGTAGAATTTAGGCGTGATTGGTTCGAATGACTTCTGGCTGCGGAGAACCGGCATTATTAAGGCCAGGGAAAGGGATCATTTTTTGTTGTAGAATTCAGGACCAAGGATCAGATATGTCGTCCAACTGCACTTGTAGTGTGCAGTATCATACTATACTTAGTGATGCCAAACCCGTCGCCAGAAAGTCGGAGACAATTCCCCGAAATAGATTACCATAAGCCGCATAATACCCGTGGCACGATAGCCTTCAGTCATACCGGCACTGTACCGGTAACGATATACTCACCAGATCCCCACAGCTTACAAAGCGTGGATCAAAATGCTTAGAAATCCATAGCAATAGCTTTAAGTCCACGGTGGATAAACAAACAACCACCCACAGAATCCACAATACCGGCACTCGCACGAGCCGACCCAACACCACCCGTCTTCAGCAGCCAGTCCGGCAAGCTATCCCCACCAGACAGCCCGTCAAAGTCTGCACAAGTATTTGAAATAGCACACATGTGCCACAAGGGCCGATATCCGGCGGCGGAACCCCCCATCGGAGACCTACAACCCCTGTCCCTAGTTATCGAATTAAAGCACGGTGTGGTAGATGACAAGCGGTGCGAAAGGCACAATTCTGTTGGAAGATAAGTCATGGGTGAGAACCGGTCCAGAAAAGGATCCGGAAGCAAGGAAGATCCTACCACGGCGTGGAAACATGGCTCCCCCCGGAGTAAATGGTGGAACACATCTGCCCAGTAGGGTAAGTACGGGGAAGCCGTTAAAATGCCAACAATGGCAGGGGTACTGTATTGTAAATTCGGACTCGAGTACCGCAAAAAGTACCCGGGTGTGTCCATAAAAATGGGAACTTATAGCCCCCGTCCCTGTGGGGTTTTGCATGGGATAGGCGGAAACGGTTTTTCTCCGATACCCGAGTGGAATCCCATCCGTCGTAGACGCAACCTTGGACCCCCCCCCAACAAGAAGACATCCCTCGTGACCGAAACGTGAATACTGTAACACCGTGGAAAAGCGCAAAGAAATACATCAAAAATACGATGCACCATTGCAATAGTTCATCTTACCCCCGTTTTTCGCTACTCATGTTTCAGCCCAACCGGGGTGTTAAAAATATTTTCACCACGTTGCCAGATCAGGAACATTGGTATCATACCGTACTCGGGCGCGAATTAAAGATTGGAACGGAGTGACAAGCAAAAGCCGTGGTTGCAACATATATATCGATGTCATTCTGCCCTAGCTTTTAATTTGAGCCCGAGTATCGTACCAGTCCTGTCCAGGAAAAAAAGGGGGGATACAGTATTGTAATCACATCGTCAATGAGCAAGATTGCGGAAACGCAACATGGCAAAGATCAAAACAATCATGCCCCACCTCAAGTCCCCCCTCTCTCGAATCCCTCGCCATCCCCCATCCCCCCCCCACAATTCCGTACCCGTTCGGAAAGTGTGCCGTATCGTAGGGAAAACATATCCCCTACCGGTATTGGGAACTTGGCCGGCGTGCGTGAGGCCGAAGCCCGTGTGATACCGACGGCAGGGGATGGCGATCGGCAAGCCGATCCTTTGGTCTTCCCGTCCCATGGAAACCCGGGGGACTTAAGACCAGCCCCCCTCTCCGAGTGTGCGGGTTAGGGAAAAATTACTGTAGATTCGGACTCTAAAGGATACAGTACTGTATCCGAGTTCGAGATTGTCTGTTGAAGGTATGCTTGTATCTCCTCCTAATACCCGCTGTGGGGCTCTCGGCCTACTTGCATTACTCCCACCGCACTCCCCCCCCTGGTTCCTTTCTTCGTCCACGGTGTGTCCAACACCTATGGTAGCCTTGCTTGCTGGCTCGGTGGAGGTAATTTGTGCCTCATATCAAGATGCCTAGCACGCCCAGGAAAAACGCGTACAAATAAAAGAAGGGAGAGAAAGGGTTGAATCTCAATATTGAAAAGTCTCGAAGCGGGCAAAAGTTGTAAAGTTATTGTTATATCCATGCGAGGTATTGTCAAGGTAGAAGCCGGGCTCGCCCATTCATAACTGAATCTGTGCCGAATCGTGCCATTGGTTGATCTCACTATGCACAGTACAGTACAAGTAATTTACTGGCACTACAGTACGATACGAGTACCGTACTTTGTGTCATGCAAAGGACATTGGCATGGCAGAGGCACTTCTAGTGCTGGCAACCCTACCCGTGCCGCACCAAAAACAATGTTTCCGTCATTCAATCATTTCCACTCGCAACACAGACCCCACACGAACATTATTTTCAACCAGTATCATAGTTATTCCTAGAAATACACAAATACACAACACGATCACTCACATCCACCGTAAAAAACATACCTGGAAGAGATCGCTATATCAAGCAGAAAGTGCGTAAGAAAGCAAGGAAAGTAAAGGGGGCATGATATCAAGCGTAAGCAAACAAAGGAGATGCGTGGTATCAAGTTTTGGAACTAAGCGGAAAAAAGACAAGGATGAATAGCAAGACATTGCGCGTGTCCACATAAACCATATCCCGTATCACATATACCAACCAACCAACCCTACGGTCATCTCAACTCCCCGATGGCGTAAGCCAGAATCATCACTCCTTCCTCCCCTCCCCCTCTCTTCCCACAACCACCGTCGGCGCCGCTCCTGTCGTTTCCTCCTCGCCCGCAGATAGTGCCTCAGCCGCGAGCCTCTCCCTCCCGAGCCTCTCCTCCCTACCGCGCTTATGACAATACCAAAGGACAAACAAGACAACTATGACATTTCCTTCAGCCCCTACAACTCTAGGCAGAGGGAAAAACCAGCATACTCACCAAACAGCCCCATGCTAATCGCTAGATTTGCACCCCCAAGAGCCATTGGAAACCTAGTCTTGAGCAGGTTAATAATACTTTTTAGCATCCCCATTAGTAATCCCGGTTTTGTAACCATTTCTTTAAGACTTGGAATCGAAGATAGCCTTTCGACCTTTGCGGCGGTAGCGGGGGCCGCGGCCGCTGCAGTACCTTGATAAGTTCTGTTAGACCGACAGCTTGTAGAGGGGGGTGTGGGGGAGGGGGGGGTTACGAAGGAGTTCAGGCGTCACGTTAGCTTGCACCTTCTTTGGGAATGTCTTTATCATATTTTGTAGGAAGTTGGGCAGGGAATTGAATGTTTCCTCCAAGGTTTTGGAAGAGCTTTCGAGGAGCTAGGTGGGGGCAATTAGCTTTATCCCATCACATACACGAAGTAAAGATAAACAGAAAAGATAGCAACCGTTAAAAGCTGTACTCGTCTAGCATGGCTCACAATCTGCGTATGAATGGGGGGAATGAGAATGGAATTACCTCTACGAGATCATTGTATGCCGTTGGGACGCCGTTGACAAGGTCCTTGAGGATTTGCGTGAAGCGGTCGAGCAGTTGGGCTGTTGCCGGGGAGATGGAGAAGGCGCGGCCCTGGCATCATAGGGCATATGGTCAGAAAGAATAGACACTTGGAGGAAGGAGAGGGAAAACATACACCCTCCGCGGCAAGATTCAAGCCATCCAGCGCACCCCTCAATTCATCCTCCTCGCTCTTCTTTTCTACGACTCACAAGTCAGTACCCACCTATCACCCCTCTCAAGGGGAAGCAACAAACCTTCCTTAACCTCCAATCCCTCCTCCACCTTCTCCCTCTCCTTCCCCTTCCCCTTCCTCTTATCAACAGCGCTAGACGCAGACCTCCTCAGCCCCTCCCACCGATTCCTAATCTCCTCCTTCCACTCGGCAGCCTTCTCCTCCTTCTCCTTCTTCTTACTCTTAATCTTCACCTCGGAATCATCGCTCGTACCAGCAGTCGCCGGATTCTCAAGCGCAGGCGTTGCAAGAGGCGCAATACTCGGCGTGGCGGACCCAGAGCCCTCAAGGATAACGAGGGGTTGGTCGTCCGTGTCTTCGAGTGTCTTTTTCAGGAATTCTTCGTCGTGGTGGGACAGGACTGGTTTGGGAGATTCCGGTGTTGCGGTCGCGGTAGCGGGGGTAGCGGTAGTGACCGACTTCCCCACCGCCTCATTATGAGTCAAGACGGCACAGGCGGCGGCGGTAGGCTCTTTGACCTTTTTCTTCCAGGGCAGGTATTCCAGCATTGCGATAGGTATATGACAATCTAACTCGCGAGCCCAGGTATCAAACCAGCCTCCCACGATGCGATGGGAGAGAGTGAATGAGAGAGGGTGCGAATTCGAGGATAGGGTAGATAACGAAGGTGTTTGGGGATGCCGCGACACGACGTTGGCAGAAAGAACCCTTTCTCATTGACGGGCTGAATCAGGCCTGGGCTGCGACTCCCATTCACGGAAGACGGGGGAGAACGCTTGGACTGGTTGGTGGGCCGTAGGAATACGTCACTGGGTTTAATTTCTTGTATCATAGTATCATCTCATAATCATGGTTACCAATAGAGTATGTCCAAGACTTCAGAGACACCGCCACACCCACAAACATGTAGTCACAGCCACCGTGTGAATTTCACAACCAATCACTCGTGAAAAACCCTACCGTACTCAGATACCGATACCACAAGTATCACTAGCATATGATATCCTAATCTACCCCCTGGCAGGCCAAGGTTCTACAACTGCTCGAGTATCATACTCGTACCACCGTACTGTACAAGTACAGCATTAATCCACAAGCCCTGCACCCATGCAACGAAATCCTAATCCTCTCCGCTCCCCTCCTTCCCGTCTCCCCCGTTTCCCAAAAAACCAACAGCGCAGATCCCAAATGACCTATCGCGCAAGGTTGGCGAGAAGGAAGGACAAGCACGCATTATGTTAAATTGATTAACTCCCCACCCCCTTCCCTTCCATCAACCTAAAAATAAGAATCAAAGAAAGAAAGACAGAAAGAAAGCCGAGAAAGAAAAAGGAAAAAGACCCCTAGTTCCGAGTGACCTTGACTCTTCTTGTTCACATTCTATCCGCTCCGCTCCACCCATTCCTGTCCAATCAGTACTCGAGTACCGCAGTTGAAAAAAAAGAAAAAAAGAAACCCATCTCCGTAAACTGCCGGAACATAAACCGCATAAGAGGCTCAAGTCACACTCTTGCTCTTCTCAGCGGAGCCGCAAATGGTGCTGCTCTATCCTGCATGTAACGATGCACCTCGCGAGAAAAGAGAAAAAATGAGGGGAGAAAGGGGAAAAAAGAGTGGGGAGGAAGGAAGGAAGAAGAGAAAAGAAAAGAAAAGATAACAAGTGAGGGAATTCACTCCGAGTGGGCAAGTCACTGTTATCATAGCGCGGGGAGGTCCAGCCTCGAGACCCGGGTCAGGACTCTGCACAAGCATTTTCGATCGAACCTGACTCGCTCTCTACACACTCTCACGGGATTTGAGGGCTGGAAAAAAAAGGGCAAGACACGGCCCGCTGGGCAGCGAATGCGCAAGATGGGATGGGCAATATGGGAGAGGGAAGTGGAATCGGAGACATTGGTTGAAGGGGTTGATTGACCCGTGTGTTGGTGAAGGTGATGGCATGACAGCTTCCTCTCGAGTCTCGACCCTCCCGACCCAAGTTATGTATCCGTGTCCCGATACGCTGCATACGCTGTGATAATACAAGTACAAGTACTAGTACAAGTACCGTACCGGTACGATACTAGGACCGTACATACGGTACTCGCCACCACAGCGCCCTCGCCATCACGCGGTCACGGGCGCATCGTGGGTTCTGCGACTCTCCGTTAATGTACTGGTACTCGAGCATGGCTCCTCCTACTTTCCCCTTCCTTTCATGTCGAACGGCAAGGGCCCCTTCCGTTCAGCACGAGTACTCCTACAGTACAGTACCTACACTGCCCTACACAATACTCGAGTGCCGGTACCTGCAACCCCTAGACTACCACGCCGGAACAAAGCGAAAGTTGTGCAGTCCGCTGAAGGCTAGTCGCAGGAGAAAGAAGAAATGGCATGGATACGGAAACCGTGACCAAACTGGAAAACTTCGCGAATATACGTGGTCCCGCAGGGAGAATATTTCCTCCCCTAAAACTTTTAATCCCTCTTCCCGATTCTAATGAAGAAGAAAATACGAATCGTGGTTCTAGACTTCCTGGGAGTGGCGGGAAGCTGAAAGTTGAAATACTGTACCGCTATTGTACCCATGATACCGTACTACATCGATAGACAGGGACCCCACACATACCTGCTGAAAGCGCTGAGGGGCAGGTAGGAAGGCTGTTATAATACCACACCCCCGCTCAATAGGAGCACTCCGAGCCTTATCAAAGCGGAGCATACCCGAGTGCTGGTATACGAATTGTACCGGTATCTCGCACTCTCCAATCTGGTCTCAGGCCACAATTCGATTCGCCACTCCTCCCTTGCTTTTTTTTCTTGCTATCGTGATAGGTGCCATACATATCGTCTCAAAGATCGTAACGTAGCCATAAGCCAACAAAGAAGAGTCATTAAAAAATACCACCGTTGCGCCTTCATGATTACTGAACTCATGAAGGCTTCGTACCATTGTCCTCCACATAAGGATTTAAAAAGAATTCAGACGAATGGAATCCTCCACATACGCACACATCCCACCAGACATTAACTAGCCCCAATACGAGACACCATGTATAATATGAAAATCAGGAGGCGCAATCAACGAGAAAATAAGGAAAGAAAACACCCATATTTTTATCTTCTTCCCCATATCCAAGTCCAATCCCATAACTAATGATAATGCAATGATATACGGAAGGCCCAAATGTCAGGATAGGGGGAGATTAGAAGAGAGTCCATATACCCAAGAGCAGGGCGGCTGTGGCCAGCGCCCAAGAGCTCACCGGAGAAACCGATGAGGCACCGCCAGTATTAATGGGTGGCATGTTGGACGTTGAAGTAGCGTTTCCGCCTCCTGGGATTATTGGTGTGGTCTGTAAAGAGTTAGCGATCGTAAAAGAACAAACGCGGAACATGAGTATTCACCGAGCTGACAGCAGGACCCGTCGAGGTCACCGTCCCAGAAGAGGCAGTATTGGCGCCAACCACAGCTGACGATAGCCGGGATGAACTCGAACCATCGACTGCCGGGGATGGTGGCAACGACGATGGTGATCCAGATCCAGTATTAGTAGGAGAGGAAGGAGAAGATGAACCAGATGCAGGGACCGATACAGAGCCAGAGAGGACGAGACTTGATGAAGTCACCAAAGTAGAGCTACCTGTGTTTAAGACACTCACTGCTACTGATGGCGAAGACGAGGAAGTAGGTGGGGTAGGGGGGCGAGAGGAAGAGGGGGTAGATGTGGTGGCGGTGGGGGCAGCCATAGTGGTCGTCACAGATGAAGAAGCTGGGGCTACTGTAGAAACTGGTCCTGAAGATGAATTTGGAGAACTACTTGGGGACGCAGGTGCAGTAGGGCTTGAAGTCTGTTATGGAAACCCGGATTAGCTTTTTTTCCAGAGTAAATAAAAAAGGTGGTGCTGACGTACACTACGAAGTGGCGTGGAAGAAGAAGAGGCAACCTGCGATAGCGCTTGCACACTTGTCCGGGAAGTGACACTTGAGGTAGTTTCAGGGAAGTTAGCATTACAGTAGTCCTCGAACGGTTTGTAAGTAGGTTCAACAGTGGCAGCAAGCAACTGTTGTGGGTTCTGCTGGGCCAAGAAGCTGTAACACCGCCGGCAATTGCGGAGGGCCTCCTTGAAGGGAGAGTTAGATGCGCAAAGTCTCTCGGTCTTTCCGAGGTTCTGGGCATTCCTATTGGCAGCGTCTGAAGGATTGCAATCAGCTCAAGCTCGAACAGTGGAATAAGGAATCGAATATCATACCGCACTCATCGTAGCATGGAGAAGGCCCGGTACCGCTCTGCCTCTTAATCATGGTAACACCATTCTCAACGCCCTTGCGCTCTAAGTTCGAAAAGATGGACCAGTCCAGACCAAACATCGCTGGGTCAAGAGGATAGTAAGGTGGCTGAATCAGCGAAGTTCCAATCTTCTTGGAAGTGTAGTTTCTGCCCCAATCGTCGGGGTACGGGCAAAGTAGCGGAGCAACCACACACTCGTTAGGCTTACAGAGATACCCGGGGGCTGGGGGAGGCTCGGTATCACAACGGTCCTTGGGATTGCATATGTAGCCAGGTGCACAACCCCATGTATAATCCTTGGGAACACTTATAGACGGTTCGGTAGGCGCTGCACGAGCAGTGCAAGGCAGAGTCTTAGTAACAGTAGCAGAAATTCTAGGAAGCTGGACGGTTGTGGTGATCGGAGGAGAAGTGATGGTGGTAACAACCCCCGGAAGAGTAGTTGCAGTCACAACCCCGGGGAGAGTGCTAATCACGGTTTTACCAGGCGCAGTGATCGTAGTCACAACATCAGGGAGAGTCAGTACGGTCGTCACCGGTGGGAGGGTTTGAACAACAGTGGTCCCTGGCAGGATAGTGGTGAAGAACAACGAGGTTGTGGTGGTGGCGGTGTTTGTGATGGTGGACCGAACGGTGGTACTGAAACTGGTTGTAACTGTGGCAGTAATGCTTGTACGGTCTGTGATAGTAACGCTGCTAATGATGGTTGTCCCGGGTTGCGTAATCGTTGTGGGTACCACCCTGGTTGTCTCGGAGATGATGGTTGTGGGGCTAATCACAGTAACATCGCGAGTGAAAGTAGCAGTGATCAATGACAGTTGGGTCGTGGTGCTCATGTATCTCTCGGTTATGGTACTAAGGGATGTCGTGCTCGTGGTCAAAGTGGAGGTAGAAGTGGAGGTAACAGTTCTCGTCACAGGGTAGCTTGTAGTGATAAACACGCTTGTAATGAGAGTATTGCTAATGGTTGTCGGTTTTTCAATCGTTGTCGGGACAAAAGAAGTGGTGACCGTTGTGATGTATACCGGGATCTTGGAAGTGGCCGTGGTGGTATACGTCGCTGTGCCGGTGGTAAGATTAGTTGTGTGCTTAGTAGTCGTTGCGGTGGCCGTCGCAGTGGCCGTAGTGCTGTATGTGGTTGTATAGGAGGAGACTACGGTCGTCCCCGGGAGGTAGACAGTCGTCCCATCCTTGGTGATGGTCGAGGCGGGCAAGGTATACGTAGTGGTAACTACTGAAGTGGTGGTGGACCATGCCGTAGTCGTGAGAGAGCGTGTGGAGGTAGCAGTAGCAGTGGTGCTCTCCGTAGTCTTCTCAGTACGCGTGCTGGTGGTTGGGACGGATAGGGTTGAAGTGAATGTTGAGCTGATCACAACGGTTTGGGTGGTTGTCTCGGTAACCACCGGGCAAGAGGGCTCACCGTGACCACCGCATCCCCTCGTAGTGGTACTTGTAACCGTTGCTGTTGCTGTGGCTGTAACCACTGGGCAAGACGGTTCTCCCCAGCCGCCACATCCTCTTGTGGTGGAAACTGTTATTGTAGCTGTGGCTGTGACCACCGAGCAAGACGGTTCTCCGTAGCCACCGCATCCCCTCGTAGTGGTGACCGTTGTTGTTGCTGTGGCTGTAACCACCGGGCAAGATGGCTCTCCCCAGCCACCACATCCCCGAGTCCCAGTTGTAGTAGCAGTCGTGGTAACCGTATTTGTGACAGTCGGGCAGCTGGGTTCGCCATATCCACCGCATCCTTTGGTTACTGTCACGGTCGGGCACGCGGATTCACCATATCCACCACATCCCCGAGTCACAGTAACCTGCGGACAAGAAGGCTCGCCATGCCCTCCACACCCGCTAGTGATGGTTGCCGTGACGGTCTTTGTGTAATCCCGTGTGACGGTATTGTTGCAGTTTGTAGCCCCCGCCTGGTTCGCAAGAAGCAACACTAGCCCAAAAGCCGTTGCTAGCCTACTAACCACCCCACCACCTTTTTTTCCCAGAAACATCCTTTCCGCCTTTGTCTTGGTATCTCACGATAATCCGCAATTGATGGAACAATTGGTAGAATGAGAATTGGAGTCGTCTGAACGAGCGTAACCAGGAAAACAGCCGTCGAAAAAATGAATTGACGGATGGCCGAATTGAGGAACGAGTGACCCTCTATATTGCCCTAGTAGGATTTGGACGAGTGAACGATGTCCTTATCCCACTGTGCAAACACTTTCGGAGCAGGATAGAGACTGAGAGGCCCTGGGGGCTAGGGCAGGAGCAAGAGCAGCCTGGGGGTAGAGAAGAAAGGGAGTGGGACATGAAGCGGGCAGCAGCTGCTTAATATGCCAAGTATCCGGCGAACGGCCTCCGGCGCAAATGGCACAAGAGCAAGGGTAAACACAAGTCAGGCAACAGGGGGGTGGGGGTGGGTGGTACCAGTGTTGGTGCTATGGGTACCTGGCGGTACAAGTAAGTCGCTGTTCCCCATCCTCGTCGGACCCTAGACAGGGTGACCCTTTGGGGGCAACAGCAAAATACCAGTACAATTGCAAGCACACTACTCGGATACTCGAGTACCGGTACCTCCCTTGCAATAGCGCAGGTCGGGTAAAAGTAGTGAGGTTGGTGCGTGGTCTGGGAACACAAGCTCACTGGATAGACACTTCCTCTCGCAAACACCCAAGTGAATGACTTGAGTGTGACTTGAGTGAACTACTGGGTCCCAAAAGAGCAGACCAAAATCAGGTTCTCACGGCCTCTCGCCCTCTCTCTCACCCCTCACTCTTTTCTTATCTCACCCTTGACAACCTACCCCCCTATTTCCCTTGTCTTCTCGCCTCTTCTCTTTATGTGCCCCTTCCTTCGTATCTCCTCCCCTATTGACGTCTATTTATGAATATATTTGAATTCGATTCCTCCACCAGATCGACCAACCCGAGCCTAGGTAAATAAACGAGTGAAACACAGATCCAATTGATAAGCAAAAGCCTAGCGGAGAAAGTGGATGGCAGGGGAAGACAGTGCCTATTATTTTTATTTTTTATTTTCTTCCTTCCTTCCACCCCTCCTCTTTCGTGGCGCACAATGCGAAAGTGTCCAATAGGCTCACAGCCAAGACTGTCTTATCCCCCTCGTTGTCCGCAGCAGCCACACGGGCAGGGGGCCTACCGGTGCCGGTACCGGAACTCGAACGTGAGAAACGGAGGGTACGAGTGCAGTAGTGTGGTCCCGATACTCGTACAGGCACCATCTTGGATGCAGGGTTACAACTTGGTCCACGTTCCCCCAACCCTAGCCAGGGATACCACTATGAGTATGATATCAGCGGTATTCAAGTTGACCCTACGGTAGCCGAATCTAACGCCAGACGCTTGAGCAACTTAAGAAGTAGTGATTTCCGCCAACAAATTACGGCTTCCGCTTTCTTCGCAAAATTGTGCCCCTAAGAACGGGGGAGAGGGATGCCAAGGTAACTTGCTTACGACTCTCCTCCGCTCTCATTGGTATGATACTGCGCAAGTACGGCTGCATTCGTAAAGTTCTCGTACCGGTACCCTCCCTTGTGCCTCAGGAACTGTGCCGACCAACAAGAGAACAATAAAAGCCATTTAATTGACTGTTCTTAGATTATGCCCCTAGGGATACTGTAAAATTTAAACCGGTTTGTTTTGTCGAATAATGAGAGAGAGAGAGGGTGAGGGTTAGCAAAGCCTTTTCAAGGGCAGGAAGGTACTCGGAAGGGTACGAGTACGGATGCGGCTGTACTAATGCGGTATGATAGCGTAAAGAAAGCAAGAGTACCGGTACGAGTATCATACTCCAGTATGATACCGTAAATACCTTGGATCAAAGATTCCCGCTGCCTATCGTGCGAACACACCAATATACCGGGACATATGTCCTGTGTTGTCCTGCACGAGTACGTACCGGTACTGTGCAAGTAGTATTGTGCCGGTGCGGTATGCCAGTAAGTTATGATGGATCATTGCGTTATTATAGACCCCGATTCCTGTCGAGCCAGGTCAATCACTAGGATGGAAATCCTAGGATAAACCCATCCTTCAACAAAGAGAGGTGCTAGGTAAACCCATGCACCGTGCTAAGTTATACTTGGAGTGGAATTCCCACTACCGTATCCGGCCAGAGTTTATTGAGGTTTAGCCTACGGATGGTAGCGAAGTACACTATCCCGGAAGAACAGAGAGCCTCATGAGGTCTCACTCACACCCTTCTCCTCTGCTCGAGTATCATACTTGTAAACTCACGGCCGTGCAGAGTGGGAAAGGTTTGTGAATCCGCAAGAGCCAAAACTCTAGCTAGGTCTTGGGATGGTGATTAAGGTTGGGATTCAAAGAAGGAAAGATACCAAACCCTATCGTATGAGTTGCCCGCGTCTTCAGCATGCACGACACTCCAGCCTCCAAATCGATCTGATTCCCCTCCCCATGCGGGATAGTGCTTGTGCTGCTCGTACTGTACTCGTACGATCAAGGTACCGGTACGGTGCTCGAGTGCTTTGAATGGCGACATCCACTCCGTCCGCAGAACGCCTCCAAAGGGTGGTACCGTTTTTTCTTTAGGGGGGGAGTCTCATCGCACCTACTTGTACGAGAAGGGTCAGAGAATCATCGAATCACTCCCCGGTCCTGGTGGTATTTGGGTCAGGGGTGAAGTACGGTATCATATCGGTATTGGGACAAACAGGAAGATGAGTGTGCGTGCAAATGTCTGTGGGAAGGATAAAAGAAATAATAATTATCATACTTGTACCTACGACACTTATTGGCTTGGCTATTCCACAGGTACAGTACTCGTACAAGCACAGTAGCGTTATTCTCCGTGAGTGAAGCAATTTTGCACTGGCCCTGTACCCCTGCTTGTCCCAATACTTTACCCCTACCCCGAGTATTCGAGTACTCGTACAGGCGGGACTGCCGGGACATCTCGATCTCAGTAACCGGTCTCCTACTACTCGTACAGTAGTAAGGTGACTCCTCTCGCTCTCACACAGGAGTTCACGGTGATTCTGGTGCTCCACTCATTTGGGGGATTGCACTTCTTGTCTTTTTCTCTTTTTCTCTTTTCTTTCATCCTGACCTTACCTCGTTCTGGGGTTCATCCTTTTTCTGTCACTCATTTTTTTACAAGCCATTGTTGGTCATTGTTATTCTCTCTCAAAAGACAGCGGTTGCTTGCCATCGATTTCCCATCATCCATCTCACTTGGGACCGCCCCCACACCTGTTGGTGACGAGCGGGGGGAAAGCTGCAGCCGACTCCCAATAGCTTACTCATGCAGACTCGCATATTATGAAGCGATCCTATCACCCCCGCCTATCTAGCCGCGAGAGACTAAGCGAAACATAGACACGAGCTATTAGTGGCGAGATTTCCGTCTCCCATCTTGCCAAGGATTTAAGCTTCTACCGTACTCATTTTGTGACCTTGTGACCATTTCGTTGCTGTTAAACTACCTGTACCATAGCCACTCGTACAAGTACAAGTACGAGTACTAGTACTAGTACAGTATCAACACGAGGAGGAGCACAAAGAAGGGGGTACTTACGGATGTAAGCAAGCTAACCAACTTTGTGGCTTGTATGCTCACTTAAGTACGTTGGCAGTTCTTTGAGACTCAGGAGCACAGGCGTGGGAATTTATCAGGGTAAAGGCGGGGGGGGATCATGGAGACCCTGTTCGCCGGAGCCATTAGCATCATCACCGTCATCAGCACCAATATCAATGGAATGGCTTTGTGAGCTGTCCTCCTAGCTGTGTTGTTATTAATGAGCGATGATAGTGATGAATGGTACAGCGCGTAAGTTATGATACTTGCAACAGTGGGCTTGGTCTACTGGAACAGACCGGTTGCGCAGGGTGGACACGGTACGGTAGACTGCCATATAGTACAGTACTGTACCTGTAACGGAAAGACCAAAAAGACTTGCGTGAATGTCCGCACCTTTTCCCTCCTCCTTTCCCTTTTCCTCTCAATTTCACCCCTCCCCGACGCCGGCGAGTATATTAATCGCCTTGAAATGTTTCTTTTGTCCATCCCACCCAGCCGCTGGAGAGAGAGTTTCCCCGTACCCCCAGCCCTTCTCATGGATGGTCCGCACTGTATCCCGCAGAGTTCACTCGAGTGCTTGCAGACCAAACCTTTTCACCACAGTACCCAAACACTCGATCTACAAGTATCATGCTCGTTCATCACTCGTGGCCGCACTTTTTCCCTTACCATCACCAACCACTTTTCCTACCGTAAATTTATCGCCATACCGTACCGGTATGGTACTCGGGTACAGCCGAGTTCGCTGAAAATGTAGAAAGCTTTCGCAGCTGCCGCTCCGCCGTGCCTTTCTACTCCCTTCACGGCTGTTCTCCCTCTGCGGCGAGAAATTCGGAGTCTAAAGTCTATGATCCGGGCGGCCCCTCTAGGTCACTAACCCATATAGTATCATGCTCGGGTACCGTATGGCACCGGTATTCCTCCCCCCATTTGGCTCATCCTGCCCACACTCGGGTGCTGTAGGGCCACACCTTTCCACATTGCCTTTCTTCCCTTCCCTTCCCCTCTTCCCTCTTTGCCTTTGCCCTTACACACTTCCTACACTTGGTTGCTTTAGTACCAATATTTTACCCTCCCCCAATCATCCACTCCCTCCACCACCCACCCATCCATTGGGATTGTTTTGTAGTACGGCGCTCTCGTCTATTACAGGAGGGAGAAGGGAATCCTCCGGCTCTAGCCTGTACGGTACAGTACTCAAGTAGAGAGGCATACCGGGGCTGGTTGTCTCCATCTTCCTCTTCAACCCCCCCACTCTCTTTCCCTTCTCTTTCCCTTCTCTTTCCCTTCTAGTCCTTTTTGCAAACTTGATAGTAGTGTTATTCACTATTCACTATTCACTGGGAGGAGGATTCAAACTAAGTCTCTGCAAATTTCAACCATTATCGTGTTCCCTTCCTCCCGCTCCGGTCCACCATGAGATTTTTTCTCTGGCCTCGGGACTCCCCACTGGGGGCTTCTACTCTAATTGCTTTCCTATTCCCCCTGTTTTCGTGTTCCCGTAGCACTCCGGAAATTGGTTATAGTTCGGGATTGAGCCTCGGGCGTCGAGCCACTAGCAAAGATGTTATGTGTTCATGGATTCGGCCTCAAAGTAAGTTTGTCCTAATAAAGCATCCTCTACTCGGCATGAGCTTTGTGACTTTCCTTTTATCTTTGGGAAAAAAAAAAAAAAGAGAAATCCGTAACTAACATGTTCACAATCCGGCGCGAAAAACCATAATTAGGCGCTCTCTTTCGCGACACAATCTTCCTCGATGGTGGCGCATTGACCTGGCAAATCACTGGCGATGATGGAAAAACGAATCTTGACTCGGGTACGAACCTCCACTTCCACCCTGCCTAGCCGTATTGTAAACCGCCAAGTATTCGAAACAAACAAGCTAACCGATAATACACAGTACCAAGGCACAAGCTATACTACCTAAACCTCACGAGTGCATTCTCATTAGCAAACGATGGGAAGACGGCCATACAGTCGACTGCTAAGCCTGACTCAAACATGGGCACCAACTTTGTGAACGGGTTCATGCTGGCGAACGACTACCAGTTCATCATCTATGGGGGTTACATGGAATTTGGCGATAAAGACCCATCAATCGGGCCAACGTGGTCGCTGGCGAGGGATATGGTACAGCACGGGGCGACACCGTTGCGGGATCCTCCAAAATATCGAACCCTCACTCTTGACAAAGTCACTCGATACATTGCTGCAGGGGGCTCCGTCAATGTGCCATCCGAGGACAGGGCATATGTATTCAGTGGGGCAACGGTGAGTCCTAGAAAAGGGTTCTTCTATTCTATATTTGGGAACTTTACTTTGTTTTTTTCCCCTCTCCCACGTGCTTATTCGGCACTCGTTTACTGATATGCAAAACCAGGGTACAGATTGGGGTGAATTTTATGCGATAGCAGGTGCACCCGATAATGCCACTGCGACATACAACAGCACCAACCTGATATCGGTGGATATGTCGACAATGGGAAGCGAGAAGTGGGATAACAGAACTATCCCGTCGAGTATTCCGGCGCGTAAGAATGCAGAGGTTGTGTGGCTGCCTGTTGGATCGCAGGGAACGCTTGCGGTTATTGGAGGCGCTTTGAACCACGATCTCATACGCCTTCGATCCGACATCACCGACGAGCAGAAGACGATGGGGAAATCTTTCGTCGACAACGTCCATTTGTATGACATCGCGAAAGACAAATGGTATACGCAGCAAACGAGTGGGGACGACAAACCGCCAGCAACATCAGAGTTCTGCACAAGTTATGCCGCATCTCAAGATGGAAAGTCATTTCAGGTTAGTTTCTCATAACTTCATTCCATCATCGGATAGAGATAGGCGCTTTGGTCCGAACCCTCCCTAATTCGGCGAGCGATTTCCACCACTCTATCTTGGCTGGAGTGAACTGTTCGCTTACCGCGCCTATCACAGATCTACGCTTACGGCGGTTGGGAAGATTTCTCCAGCATGCCTGACTCTAATCCGCCATCGGCAAATGTCTATGTTCTTTCACTTCCTGCGTTCAAGTGGATAAAGGTTTACGATGACAAGGACTCCACTCATGGGCGCAGGGGACATAGATGCCATAAAGTTGCGGATAATTTGATGATGGTTGTTGGAGGAGCACGTGTGTCTACTAATCAATGCGTCAACGAAGGAATTGTCAGGATGTTCAACATGAATACTTTGAAGTGGGAGGACAAATACGACCCGAACGTTCACGACGCCTATAAGGTTCCAGAGGTAGTTTACAAAGCGATTGGTGGAACGTAAGTTTGGGAATTTTCCAACTATACAATCATTGACCCTGTCCGGAAAACGAGTTGCATTTTACTAGTGGCAGCGAGCCCTGCCATTGAAGAACATTGACTAACTTAGGGATGGTGCAGTGAAACTGGTGGAGCAAACGTAACCCCCTCATCATGGAATAGCAGCGAAATCCAAGACCTCTTTGGCATTAAATACACCAAGACCGTAAAGAACTATTGGCCCTACCAATCCGTCTCTGGCACCCCCGCAACCCTCCCCACAGTCTCTGGCAACGTCGTCGCGCCCGAAAAGTCCGGCAACGGCATGCCATCCTACGTGCCACCGCTCCTCGGTGCGATCCTCGGTCTGCTCGTTCTGATAACAATCCTCTGCGCAATTCTCTTCTGCCTTCGTCGTAGGAGAGCGCAAAAGAAGCGCCTGCAGAGCGACTCAGCCGCTAGCACAGTGCGCAAGAACCGCCAGACATGGTCGTGGCTCCTCGGCGTCTATGGCGATGAGAAGCGCGGCCACGAGTGGGCAAACCCGACGCCCTCAACTGAGCCTCCAAATCCGTTTGATGCCTCGGCGGTCGGTAGTCCTATCAATGAGGAACAGACTGATCCTATTGAGACGGCCGGAAGGCAACTATATGAGATGCCTGGTTAGTTCACCCCTTATCCCCTGTTCAGCGGAGTATCACTATTATATGCTGTGAACAAGACTAACGTAACGAACTTGAATAGACACGAGCGTCGCGCAAGAGTTGTGTTCGGGGACCACTCCCCAACGCAGGGTCACGATAAGTGAGCAAGTAACGGAGATCCGCGAGGACCCACGAAACAGGAGATCCACCGCGAACGAGTAAGGGATACCCGAAATCCATCCATATACCCACCGTCCGTCTGCGCCCTCCCCTTGCCCCGTTGTAGAAAACGAAGGTGTGGGAAGAGTGAAATAAAATACATAAGTTATGAAGTTTATTTTTTATTCATTATTTTCTTAATAATTATTTCATGCAATGCCAGGTTGTCATGCCTCCTCCCGTGACCATTATACCCCATCGGTTATGTTCAGTTGTCTTTGCTCAATCTCTGGGTACGGTTCATTCGTTGTCGTTGGAGAGCCATTGATTTTTTTGTTTTTGCTTGTTGTTTCAACCTACCCAACCATTACCCTCCCGACACCTTTCCATTAATTACATTTTCAGAATCCGCTCATTTCTCCCCCCCCCTAAGAGTCCTCAGGTCAGATAGCGCACCTAGCACTTCCGGCACTTCCACCACCATCATCAGGACCAACCCCGCCACTAGTACAGATCAGCTTTCGTCCACCAACATAAACAGAGATCCCTCACCCACAAGGGAAGAAGGCGGTCACTCGGTCCTCGCAAGACTCCTGGAGGAGGATCAATTACATACTCCGATGTCTCTGAGGGGTGGGCGGTATAGGGACAACCCTTAACTTGTTTGAGTGTTAAGAGTTGTCTTGTTTTGCTTTCTGTGTTTTCTGTTGGGCGGCGAGGGAGTGGGGTTATATAAAATCTAAATTCTCTGTTCTTTTTTCTTCTCTTACTTCTGTCTATTTTCTTTCTTGCGAAACGGAAAAACACATGCTTCTACTTATGTGGCTATGTGAATGGGCTACCCTCTTCTTATTCTATCTTTATTTCGCGGCTCGCCTTTTTTGCCTTTTTTATTTTTTTATTTATTGTTTAAAAAGGGGTGTACTTGCGTCTATATGATTTGTCCATTTCTTTTCGTTGATTCATTGATTTCACGTGTATAATGAGTACGAATATGTATGAGGTTGGTGTTTTGTCGGAATAAGCTCACCCCGTCTCCTGATCCTATCTTCTAGCACCTCTCCCACTTTGTACCGCATCTGTTTATGAGTGCGAGCACACATGTTTGTCCTTCCGTTTCGTTGGTTTCGGTGTTTCGTTGTCCTGTCTGTCGCCTTCATGGACAACCGGACAGACAAGCTTCTTTATCTACGTATCATAAGTACCGGTGTGGGAGGTTTTATATTTCTTCCCTTAATTGGATGGTGTGTCGACCAAGCATGCACCTTGTGGCTACTACTTGTATTTCTCTGTGACCTGACCGATAAACCGATGGATAGAGGAAGGGAAGTTGACTTGGAATCCAATCGCAGTAAATAGACCAACACAGATGAAGTAAAGGGGGTTGAAGCTGAACCTGATTTAGATAGGCACGCACCGCTATCTAATTAATTAAATGGTTGTTGTTGAGTGGTGGTTGAGCTTGTCTAACTAAGAAGACCAGCTCCCAGTTTAAATACAGGAATGTGTTCATGCTAAGGCATGCACAAAGACAGGAAATTCCATGGGGTAAAAACCTCATGGCTCACAGACAATACCCTATTAACTCAATCTCCCCTCCACACCGGTATGATAGTCCAACCCCACCCATCCCCTCATGATCGTGATACCACACTAACGTTTTCGGGAAAAAAAAAAGGAAGGACACTCCTCTTTTGCCTATTTGCCTAACACGATACAACACAAACCCAACTCAGCCCGCGATCCACAGAGGTCACATCGCGTCACCGCGGCACAAGCATCTTCACGTGGAGGGGATAAAATGAGCCCCAAGGAATCAGGAATCGCAATGGCAACAGAGACAGGAGTGGATGAACCTCCTCCTCCCTCCATCTCTCCATCTAGGTTACTCGTACCGTACAACATTCGTGCATATTATGCTCGCACGGTCAGAATTCCTTTCTGGGGGGATCACGAGTATGATCAAGAGGTGAAAGGATGATCTACCGTGCCTGAGGGGAAGGTGGGGGGGGGACATGACCTACCTACCTGCCCTGCCTACCTTATTCTCTTTTTTTCATCTTTTTTCATTTCCTTCTCCCTCTTTCCTGTGCCTGTGCGATGCCGTGCCATCCACTCATTCGATTGCGCGAAAGCCTTGAACTCGGCAGGAGCTATCTGTTGGAATATTGTCCCTGAGTTTCGACCTCACATGTTTTACTGGTTTCCTATAAGATCTTCATGAACTTTCCTTTATACCTTTATACCTTACTTCAGTGGGACGAGACTTTTGTCCCCCTTACCGGAGATGAAAATTTTCATCCACACAGGTACCGAATTGGATGTGGATCATCTTGTGTTAAAAGGGCCTTATTATCTACTTAGAAATGATATGCGAATTCAGACCTTTCAATTGTGTGCCTAAGAAAACTCTTGCTGGATTTTATCTATCATTCCTACCTATACTTCTGCCTCTTCACCTTACCGATCGCTTTATTTTACTTCACTATTATTAATGAACCGTGTACCCAATTGGCAACTAATCTTTCCCCGTTCTCGAGCCCCTTTTCTACAAGTGTCATTCCCTATATATTAGCCAATCGCCTTGGCATCAAGCCTATTCCCAGTTTTCCAGTACAATATTCGAAAAGCTCACTTTGGGGGGGGGGGAGCGGGAACAAGAAAAAAAAAGAGAGAGAGAGAGACGGCTCCTTCGGTGAGCTACAACGTATACTCGAGTATGATTTATTGTTTCATGTAAACCCGCCGGTATCCCGAACCTCCCCAACCCGTGCCGTTTTATTTTGATCGCCGTTGTCGGACTTTAGTTGCTCGGGTTGCCCATGCGGCGAGCGAGCGGGCAATTTGGTACCCTGCATTGAGACTAAATCGGATCTCTTGGCAGGCGGGAGGCGGATGGCGCCATTCTCGTTTTGGTGGGGGAAGGAATGCCGGTATGATATCGCATGGTATGATACTATATCATACTATACTCGTACTGGTGCAAGTATGATATACCGGTGCGTTATGAGGTGTTATTGGTAGGGTAGGGTAGGGTAGGGTAGAGTTTGTATGGGTTTGGGGGGCTCCTCCTGTGAGCTCGAGGAATCAATTATCATAGTTGGTTGGGCGTGCGAGTTAATATTTGCGGGAGGGATTGTGGTCTGACTTGTCCTGTCATAGTAGAAAAGTGATAAAAGTTTATTAAGGATTGGGGATGTTGGTATCATATATCATGGCAGGGATGAGCTCTAATTCGGTTGAATACCCTACGTCACGGTAATTTATCATTCCCCCCCCCCCACCTGACCGCACTTCAAAGCGTTATGTACTGTATGTGTATATGGATGCGAAGGTATCATAGAGTAAGTAGTCAATTACCACCACTCGCAAAAAAAAAAAAAAAAAAAATTTCTCGGAACACAAAGTATTCCGACTTCCGACGGTTCCGTAGAAAAGGAAGAAAGAAAGAAAGAAAGAAGTGATCCTTCCTTCGAAGCAGCACCAACAGCGCACACTATTGAGAAAAGAGGATTTCCTCTAGTAATTGTTTGTTTTGTATTATATATGATTTGAGGGGGGGGGGGGTAATCACCCCACTACAGTTAATTTAAAACTTGTCAAACCAAACATTTCGGATTCTCACATGTACTGTACACATGTACAGTATCCAGCGCGGGTATGCATAGATGCATATTATTTCATCAGAATCGTTCTTATTATATTGTAGACTATGGAGAGGAGGCTCTAACTCATGAATGCCGTATAACCCATGGCGAAAGGGAGGGAGCATACATATTATCCCTCTGGGAGATCGCCGTCTGTCTGTTTTACTCGCAAGGCGGCGGGTACTCGCGTTCGGTGTGCAGCATGATACAGTACAGTACAGTACTGTACAATGATCCCGGTAGAGGAGGGGCGGCCACCGGGACTAGCTACACTCGGAGACACTCTCACTGATGGGAAGCTTAAAAACTGGGGATTTTTTTTTTTTAATGCAAGATAGCGGATATTTCAATTGGTTGGTACATGGTACTTGTAGTGTCATAGTACCTGTGTGGGAATTTTGATGCGCCTTCCCTTAGTTGGATGGTGTTTTGACCGAACTGTGCTCGAGTACAGTACCTTGTGGTGATAATTGCTCTGTAGCCTGACTGATAAACTGATGGATGGAGGAAGGGAAATTGACTTGGATCCAATTGTAGAAAATAGACAAACACAGATGAAGCAAAGAGGTTGAAGCTAAACCCAATCTAGATAGGCACACACACTGCTATCTAAATGGTTGTTGTTGAGGGGTGGTTGAGCTTGTCTAACTATGATAGAAGGAAGGCTCCCAACTTAAATACTGGAAATTCCATGGGGTAAAAACCTCATAGCTCTCAGACAATACCCTACCAACTTAGTCTCCGCTCCACACCGGTATCTCCATCAGACTTTATTATGGAATAATCCACGGAAGTTAATAGCATTGTGACAGAAGGCCCATGCCTGCAGAACTAACAGTAACTAGTATGTTGGCAATCATATGTGTTCGAAATACACACCACCATATATATATTCTCGGGGGACATGGTTTGAAATGTTAGGATAGCGGTGGGAACGGCTACCGTACGTGTGGGCTTGATCTTCGGAAGAGGGGAAAGTTTCGGGGAGGATGTGTAGACATGCTGGTATGTACTGTATACTGTAACTGTGGGTTGAGATTCTTGGGCCGGGGTGGATGGGGGGGGGGGGGTTCGCTGTGCTTGGTTGATCCTGACATCAGCCCGTGTGGGAGGCTCTCCCGGTGCGGGAGTAAAGTCTTGGTGGGTTCGACAGTTGGATTTGTAATCGAATTCCTGATGGCGGGATGATTTCTAATGCCGGTAAGCTATCTGCTGGGTAGGGCTCCATCTGTGGAGAGCTGTCATATAACTACGGGATGACATATACATATATCCATTACTAAAACCTGACCGCCACAACTGCATACCGGCATCACAGAGAATCACTCTGAATAGGAACATCTCCTGTATAATTCTAGTACTGTACTGTACTGTACACTACTCAGGTGATAAGTATATTTCTATTCACGGTGCCGAGTATCGCTTACTTTTTCGCACTGGCAATCCCCCTTCTACTGGATAACTATAGTCACCTCCTGGCCCTTCTCCCGTTCAGGACGTGTGGGACCCATGGTATTCTCAGAATGACCAGGAGCGGTGGGCCCATGGCTCGGGTCAACATGCTTCTCCTCCGCCGTAGCATTTCTGCAAAGCTTGCATTTGCAATTCCTCCGATCCTTCGTGGGGTCGCACGCCATCCAGAGGTAGTGCAGTTGAAACTCTTTAGGATTCCGAAACGTTCCTCCGAACGAGTGTCCGAATAGATACGTCTAAGGGTGACCTCCCCCCCATCCTCCCTCAGAAATTTTTTAAACACCCAGGCACTCACCTCGCCTAAACGCAAAGGGTGTGAGGAGAGAGGGGAGGGGGGTACCTTAGCTGGAATACGCACTCTTTCATAAAGAGTGTACCCATCCGGGAGCTCAAAAATTGCACATCTCCCCTTACCGACCTTTCCCCTGAATAGTGGATCCTTAAAACCACCTGGCCATTCTCCTGTCTTTCCTAGCCAATCCAAGGCCCTCTTATCGCTATGGCTGATAGGTCTGTAGTAGTCTACATCGATATTGGGGTCTATCACTCGATCGCAACCCACAGTTGGAGGATCGAACTTGCGCACGCCGTCGGGCCATGTTAGTGCTACCAGCAACAGGTCGTCTTTTGTTGGAGGTGTGTCGGGCACGGGGGTTGGTTCGATGGTGGAGACGTAAGATGTGTATAATAGGAAGCCTGGGGAATCCGTGGGTTCGCGAGGTGGGGTCATGGTGCTTGGTTGGGGGATTATGAAAATGGCAGGAGGACGGGAATGGCATGTGTGGGAGGGGAGGCCTTAAATTGTTTTGATGTGAGGGGAAAGTTGTTTGCTGACTTTTAAAGTGTTGTTTTGAGAAGGGCTGAGAAGGGAATCGGTTGGCTGGCAAGTCCCTGGAAGTGGGAGGACGTTGAGCACAAAGCGTGGTATTCGTTAGATTTTTCTGGAGCCGAAGCCTACGGGCCTCTACATGGATGCTGGAAGATGGTTCCAAATTCCAGAGAGGACTATTTGGATTTTATCGGGAGGGAGCAGTTTGGCCTGATATATTTCTCGCGAGGGATTATTGGCGGTGAGGCGTATCGCCTCATATCTAGGAAGAGAGTGTGGTGGTAGTATCATAATAGTCGAGGACTGTGTCGTTTTGAGCTCATCACCTGTATTGTAGGATAAGGGAACTCGATAGTATTACGTTCTTGAAAACAGGGGTAGAGGGGAGAATATTGATTCCAAGTATGTAGCCATTTGTTTAACAAGAATAATTATTATATAGTGTTGTGGCAAGCACACTATTACGATAGGTACCGTAGTATATCATACAAGATGCGAGGGGGCCACGCGCTATCACTTAGATCGCTGCACTTTCGTTCTCTGCTTTTCAAGGGTGGCCTAATTTGGGTGTTGGCAGCTGCATAACTTGAACTTGACGAAAGATCAAATTCTCTTCATGTCCCGAGTGATATATGGTGAATATGCCCACGTTAGCTCAAGCTATGATTGCGAGCAAGTGTATTTACTCCCCCATTCTATTCGCCGTAAGCAAGTGTATATATGTCGGTTGAGACAATTAATTACAGGCAAGCACATATGTATGCCGCCGTGAGGATTTGTCATAGACATACCCCCGTGGTGGCTGAGCTAATCTGCACGCCTGAAGGTAGGCCTGACTCACAGCCCTTATATAAGTGCTGCTGAATTTTAGTGAGTGAGTGAAAAAAAAAATAAGTTCCCTTAACGTGACCAAATATTCCATTACTTTGTGAAAGAGACGAGGGGAAAAACATATTGTCAAAATGGGCGGCCGCGCATTCAACCTTGACACCCCGCCTATCCCGCACGACGTTTACCTCCGCCTGGTGTCCAAATTCACCACTCTTTTGCAATCACTCCACGAAATCGTCAGAGTGTCCCCCCATGCGCCTGAAAAGATTATCCACGGGGACATAGACATTCTAGTCGCGTCTCCTGTTCGTCCTTACACCAGCGAGGAACTCCTCGCACTCCTCGGCGCAGAACAATCCATTCCTGGCTTCCCAACGGCGAATTTTGCCATCTACGAGCCCGAGATGGAGGCGTACGTGCAGCTAGACATACGCATGTGCCCTCCCGAAAAGATTGAATGGGAGACTTTCCATCGCGCCTACGGTGATCTCTGGAGCATACTAGGGGCCATGGGGAAGCGTGTGGGGATTAGCGTCAATCACTCCGGCGTCCGCGTTTCCGTCAAGCACATTGAGAAGAAGAACAAGAAAGCGGCCATGGTGCACTTGACGGATGATCCCCGGGCTGCTATCGAATTTTTTGGGTGTGATTGGGGGTGGTACGAGAGGGGGTTTAGCACTGTCCAGGAGATGTTCGATTTCTGCGCTCGATGTCGGTTTTTGGACCTTGGGATTTCTCAGAGGAGGGAGGAAATCACCGTTGAGGGTAGGAAGCTCAGAGATCTTCGGCCTCTCTGCCGACGCTGGTTCGATGAATATTTGCCAAAGTTGACGGGGGAGGAGGGGCAGGATATTGAGTTGAATGTTCACTCACGGGAAAGTGTACTTGAGGAAGCATTGGAGAAATTTGATAAGAGGCTGGAACACGACATGCTGGTGGGTATCTGGGGGAAGGATTTGTTTGATGAGGAGATGTGGCGCAGGATTCGGGCTCTTTTGCCACTTGGTACTAAGAGGGGTAATTTTGTGGTGAGAACTTTGGCTAAGAGGCTCGGGGAAGAAGATCTTGGGAATGGCGATTACGGAGCATTGTGTGAAGCAGAGGAGTGGAGGAGAGAAAGAGAAGTCAAGTGGACCGGGATTGCAAAGGCTGAGTGGAGGGCTATATTGATGGCGCAGAGAGGAGGCTGAAGTGGGCATTACGGGTTTGTTGGACAGGCAGAACAGGGGGGGGGAATGTGTGAGCACAGCATTGTGATGCATTCAATGGTTATTAGTTGGTGGTGAAGAATATGTGATTAGTCCTATTTTTATAATGTCTTATGTTATAAGGTACTTAAGATATTTTGAAGTATGGAGCTATTAAAGTGAAATACGAAATGGATCTGAGGGCTAAGGCTTGGTGTAATTTATGCACCTGGCAAGCATACTCATTGCTATGCCTGAGATAGCTGTAGTATAGTTTGGAGGGACATAGATGGGCGATGAGAGATGACTAGGAAAAAGAGAACCCAGAAGACCCGGGATATGATACCTTGGATACAACAGCCCCTAGTCAATAACTATTGCGTCATCGAGGCCCTCTCCTGGGTCATTTCTCAGAATAGCTTCCTTCATAACATTCCATTCATCAAAGATACTTTGAGCAACAGTATCGAGCCCCTCATAATCTGCATCAGTAGCCACTGAAGCTCCGCCCACGAAGGTGAAGAAGCGATCACTTTCGCGGTTCAAAAATCTCTTGAAATCCCTATAAAAGATATTCAATTCACTCCAATAGAGGTTGCCGAAAAAGGTATCTGCCTTCAAAAGGCGCACCTCCTCAAGCAAGCGATCGAGAGCTTGGATAGTTTTGCATGCCTCTTCGAAGTTAGGAGTGCACTGAGGTGGATGCCTAACCTCGGAAATCGTAGGTATACCGCTAGGGGGAAGAAGTTGGGGGGGGGAGCCAGGGTAGTACTTGGGAGTGATCGGCATCGAAGTAGAGTTAGAAGTCGATGGTGGGGTGAGGGTTGTCTTGCAGGTTGACTGATCCCAGACCAAAGGAGAGGGGGAGCGAAGACTCTGGGTACCGGTTCCATTGCTTCTTTGCCTGGGAGGGATACCGGGATGAGAAGTATCTGGGGTGGGAGACTCGGGGAACTCGGAGTTGCGTATCCGCATGCGTCTTGGTGCCGAGGGGTTTATAGGAATCGGTGTTTTGATAGGGGTTTGGGGATTTTGTGGCTGCATTATCTCGTGTTTGATGTAGACTGTCTAGTTTTTAGCTTGTCGAGGATTGTCAGTTGTCAGGAGGATGAGGATGATAGGGAAAGCAATATAAACCATTGCTCGCATAGGTCGTATGAAATCTGGCGTCTGGTGGGTAAAGAATCTCACCCGTAGTTGGGATGAAGTTTGAATATTCTTGCATGATCCTATAGCCCACCCTCTCCTCTGAAACGAGGTAGGTATAAAGGGAAATTCTATTCAAGAAAGTTATTCGGGCTTGCCAAAACAGTAGTGAGACATGGTCTTATCATCTCACGCTGTCTACCGCTGTCCACCACTATCCGAGCTGGCACGCTAGAAGTGACCAAGAAGATCCGGTTCGCTTGAAACTATGTATGATATAAACTTTCGTGGGATGCCGTAAGACAGGGCAATATGTTCCAGGTGGGCCTGGATCAGGTACTCGGTGAACTTTCAATGTGTTCTGTTGAGTGACTGGAATTCATAGGGTGTTTTACCCGTGAGAACTTCAGGAGCTGGAACATCGGTGTTGAATCGGGGGTTGGGTTGTCGTATTTGGTTGATGGGGGGTAGGGGGACGGGAGGAGGCCGATCAACTCTTGAGATCTTCCACTCGGTCAACACTGGGGTTTGCAAATCGGTTTGAGGTGGACAAAGGAAAAGGGAAGAAAAATGTGTGATCGGTTTCGCACGGTGTTCTTACGAAATCTCCTAGGCTACAATATCATTTCTACAGTGCTTAGGTGAGCACAAGGTAGGTGAGGAAAATTCCCAATTTTAATATGATAGCCAAAGTTCCGAGTATCCGTACCTTGTATGATGGTCAGAAGGGCCATCTTGGCGCTACTCTCGGGAGCGGAAAAAAGTGAGGCGAACCCTCCACTGCTCAAGTATGATACAGTAGTACTCGGTACTACTATGCCCCGGCCACATCAGCTTCGCGATAATATTACTCGATTAGATTCTCTGATTGACTGGTGCACTTACAAGTATGATAGAAGCCAATAAGAAAAGGTTTCGCCTCACTTACCTAAACCCAGTGCAGGAGCAGCATCTTATCTTCAGCCTCAATTCAACCCTCCAATCCGCTGTTTTTAATTGTGTAAGGCCTGCCATCGATAATTGTCCACCAACACCCATCCATCATACTGATATTTTCACTTCTATCATACGATATTCGAGAAAAAGAGTTCGAATTTCGAAATGGGTGGAAAAAAGAAAAATAAAGTTGCATCTATTCCTGCACGCGGGTTTGTTACTACATCAGTGCCATCCAAAACGAAAACACCTGCCCCAGTCCCCGAAGGTCCAAGTGAAAAAGAGACCGACACTGTTGTGGCATCGGGGCCTTCAGAGAAGGACTCGGGAAAGGCCGGTGAGATTCTAGGTATCCCGAACGAAGAAGAGGTGGAGGAGCACCGATTGAAGGCACTTGTGGACAAGCTAGGTCAAAGGGCCAGGAAGGAAACACAGAGAATTGTGGCCCGGGTGGAAGTCGAGAAACGCACAATTAGAAGTATCTGCTACCCTTTGAAGGTGAACAAACTTCTAGAGTTTGACTTCGTGCGTTATAATAGTCAGCCAAGGACTACTGGTGGAGTGAAAGAACTTGGGGTAGGGGACCAGATTCTGGCGCTTGCTAAGGAAGAGTTCATTCAAATGGGCCGGACGAATGAGACCGAATGCAAACGAGGAGAAGCTTTACTCCTGAATGCTTGGATTCTGCAAAGGGCTTTTATCTCCATGGGCTTTCCAAAGGGAAGGGTCGAGGAGGGGTTGCAGGCGCTGGCTGATCATGGTTCCACTGCTCTCGATAAAGAAAAAGGCTTAGATGGAGCATTGGAGGAAATGTTTGATTGGCTAGCGCTCAATTGCGAGGAAGAAGAGCTTCCGGGGTTTTATGATGAGTTTAGTAGAGGGAAGAAAGACGTGGCCTCGGGCTCATCAGGTGCTCATTCACACCTCAGCAAGACTATATCTCAAACACTAATGGGGTGATCAGATGTGACACCCAGTGAAATAAAACCCGATTCTGGAACACCTACTCCCCGACAGCCCTTCGGGGCCGACAAACGCCATTTGACTGGAAAATTGCTTCGAGTTGCCGATCGGAGTCTTGAGAGCAGAGATGTTTCAGGTGAGGATAAGAAGGTTGGGAATAATGAAAGTGGTGACAGCGAGGATGAAGATGTCGAGGTTGCGCCGGAGGAATTGGTTCCACAATACATCAAGCTGCAGACACAAAAATATCACCTCCACCCTGCTTCTACAATTATAACAGGCAAGAAAGTTAAGGGGAAAAATGAGATAAAAGCTTCCTCGATAGCTGGTGTTTCTCCCGCCAAAGCGGAGCAACTCGGGAAAATTCAGAATAAGCTTGATGAACTTACCCGCGACCCGCTCTTTGACCTCCGGGAAGCGGAGGATGTTTGGCGTGTAGAGAGGCTGAGGCTAGAAAAGGAGGAATGGGCCAGGAAACAGAGTAGAGGGGGTTCGACCTTTAAGCAAGGGACTAAAGCATCGGCTGGCTATACGGTCAACTCCGAAGGCAACGGGGTTAAGGAAGAGACAGAGTCTACTTCCCCTATCGATTTGCCACATACAGAAGAGGATTCAAATATAGATCAGTACTTTGTAGATGGCCTTTTCAAACCAACACCGACAGAAGAATTAACCGCTATACAAGAGGGTGAGAATGAAAATGTGGATATCAGAGATTTCGAGCTGGTCAACGCTTCTGGGGGAAATTTTGGAAAAGGGAAACCAAGAGGAAAAGCAGGGGTTGGTACGCCTGCGGTCAAGAAGGTTTTGGAGGAGCTTTGCCGGAGCCGGTAAGCATGGTTCTGGCAATTGTGGATCCGGGTTTGCTGATATTTCCAGGGATGTGAATTCCAAAATTCGCTTCGAAATGATTCCGGGAACATCGATTTCGGCCCGGAGCAAACTAATCATTACTTGGTCTTCCATTGCCGAATCATCATCTGTCGATGTTTCCCCTATAACTCCAACCCTTGGCCCCGGCGCTCGCCCACCTGTTATTATATCAACCCTGGGCTTGCTTTGTACTACGTTTTCCATGGCATCAATTGCCGCGATGAGTAAGGACCAAGCGGACGGCTTCATTGCTACTTATGCGCTTTTCAAGTTATGTGGTAAAAAGGATGAAAAGATGTATCTTCGGCTCCCAAGCATTTGGCGTGAGCTGTGGTTTGAACTACTAAATGAGGGTCAACTAGAATCCGAGAGGCAGGAGCGGGAGGTTCTCAGGAATCTGGAGGGGGCTTTAAAGATAGGAAATTTCGGCCTTTCCGGCCCTGATTATCTTGCAGAGAAGAAGCCTCGGGCTATTAAAGCTGTTGGCCCTAAGGAGCAAGGAGTCACGGGCGGAAGAGTGGAGTCCGGAAATACGACTTCGGATGCAATAAAAGAAGATTGGTTCTATAGAACAAGTCGTTCTGGATATCAACATATGTTGGAACATAGAAGGAAGCTGCCAATGTGGGCATTCAAAGAAGATGTTTTGGCTGCTATGGAAAAAAATCAGGTAATTATCATATGTGGTGAAACTGGATGGTATTTAGAAGGTTCATGCCTCTTGGAGCGCAAAGTATTCTAACTATCAATCATAGTGGAAAGAGTACCCAAACTCCTGCTTTCATTTTAGAGCATGAACTCTCCCAGGGAAAATCCTGCCGCATATACTGTACAGAGGTAATGGCACTTCCACCCCGCTGTATTTACCGCACTAAAAAATAGCAGCCACGTAGAATTTCTGCAATATCGCTCGCGAGACGTGTATCGGAAGAACTGGGTGAAAGGAAATCCGAAGTTGGTAGCAAAAGTTCGCTCGTTGGGTACGCTATTAGGCTTGAGGGTAGAATGCATTCTGGTACAAGGTTGATCTATGCGACTACGGCATGTTTTTTCTCATTCCTTCTGTAAGTTTCGGATGGGTGGCGCTGACCCCGATAGGGTATTGTTATGCGTATGCTTGAAAGGTCGCCGGAATTAGAGGAGGTGACTCATTTAGTGTTGGACGAGGTTCATGAGAGAAGTATAGACAGTGACTTTCTATTACTTGTTCTGAAGAAGCTGTTGGTTCAAAGAAAGGACCTGAGGTAATTACTCACTTTTCGGAAAAAATAATTAAAAATAATTCGATGATTCTAATGGCTTTAGGGTTGTTCTCATGTCTGCCACTGTCGATGCAGATAGGCTCTCAGCGTATCTCGGCGATGCGCCAGTTATGGTGGCTCCGGGCAGGACTTTCCCCGTGGAGACTTACTACCTTGAGGATGCTATCAGACTTACCCAGTTTACTGTTGAAGATGATGCTCGAGGATCACGTAATCAGGGTGTGTGGGAGGACAATGACGAAGAAGTTGAGGTTAAGGGTATTACTGCGCTTGTCGGGGATCTGCAAAATTACCCACCTGAAATAAGGGATACCCTAAGTCGTCTAAATCTTCATCACATCAACTATGAGTTGATTGTTCGGCTTATTGACTTTGTTGGAAGCTCACCTGAATATGTGGACTACTCTAAAGCAATACTTATATTCATGCCTGGTTTTGCCGAAATTCGAAGACTAAACGACATGTTAATAGCACATCCGACTTTCGGTAACAATCGGGGTGATGGAGGGTGGCTGATATATCCACTTCATTCCACAATTGCAAGCGAGGATCAAGAGGCGGCTTTTTCAATACCTCCCTCAGGAATGAGGAAGATCGTTATTGCAACTAATATTGCGGAAACAGGAATAACAATTCCGGATGTCACTTGTGTTATTGATACAGGGAAGCATAAGGAAATGCGATTCGACGAAAAAAGGCAGCTTAGCAGGCTAGTTGAGACCTTCGTAAGCCGGGCTAATGCGAAACAAAGAAGGGGTAGAGCTGGAAGAGTTCAAAAAGGGCTATGTTTTCACCTGTTTACCAAAAGCCAACACAACAATTGGGTATGCGCTTCTGATTCCCTTCTTATACGGATCTAGTGACGCTATTGACCTTTTTTCCCGACAGATGGTTGAGCAGCAAACTCCTGAAATTATGAGACTGTCTCTTCAGGATCTCGTGCTGAGGATTAAAATTTGTAGACTTGGCCAAGTCGAAGAGGTCTTGTCGCAAGCCCTTGATGCTCCTTTACCCAAAAATATTAGACGGGCTATAGATTCTCTACTTGAAGTCGGTACTATGATTCCAGGCAGTATGAAGTATCTGACATTCTTTAGGTGAAAGCGTTAACAGTGGCAGAAGAGCTTACTGCCTTAGGGCGGCAACTTGCAAAGCTGCCTCTGGACGTTTACCTCGGGAAATTGGTACTAATGGGCTCTATTTATGGATGCTTGGATGCGGCCCTCACCATTGCAGCTATCCTATCCTCGAAGTCTCCCTTCGTTACCCCAATAGGGCACAAAAAGGAAGCCGAATCCTGCAGATTGTCTTTCAAGAGAGCTGACTCAGATCTTCTCACTGGCTGGAACGCGTACTCTTCGTGGAGGCGAGTTTGCCAAAGAAAAACAATGATGTCTGAGAGTGAATTTTGCCAGAGAAACTATCTCAGTAGTCGAAATTTACTTGGGATTGAGGAATTGAAACAGCAGCTTCTTGTTTCTGTGGTAGAAGCTAGATTCCTAACCCTGAAAGAGGAAGAGAAGGCAGAGCTAAACCGGTAGGCCCCCTAGTTAATCCGGGGTAAGAGATTGACGCTCACTTGTCGTCCAGATGCCGGTTTTCAACTTACTATCGGCGCAACTTCTTCATTGTCCCAGAATCAGTCAACTACAGTAGCGAAAATGATTCCATAGTGAATTCAGTTATTGCTGCAAGCTTCTACCCTAAACTATTGGCTAAGGGAGGTAATGGGTGGCGAAATATTCTCAACAACCATCGTATTGCCATCCATCCAAGCTCGGTGAACCGGTATGCAAAGAGCGAGTGGCTGGCGTTCCATAGCATTATGCAATCCAATAGGTGAAGCTCCTTTGAATTTCGTAAGCGCATGGGGGTTTAACAATACCATAGGTCCTACGATGCACATGAGACCAGTCATGTGGACGGCACTGCAATTGCACTACTCTGTGGAGATGTTGACTATAAGGTACGTAACAAGTGTGTAATAATGGAAAGGCGAGTGACTGACGCTAGCGTCAGATGCATGCGGGCTCGATGACACTTGATGGACACCGGGTAAGATTTGCCTTCGAGGACTGGAAAAGCTTAATTGCATTCAAAATCCTGCGGAGTAGGCTTAAGGAGATCACGACTCGGTCCTTCCGTGCCCCCGGAAAGGAGTTGACTCAAAACCAGAGGAAATGGATGCAGATATTCTATAGGGTATTTCTAAGATTAAAACAGATAGAGGATGAGAGGGTGGGGGGTGAGGCAGGTTAGCGAGTAGCAATAGAGCCTGATATGGATAGCAAATGAGGCATGATTTAGTAGAATTAACACATTGGATATTGTTGCTGAAACTGGTCAAATACGTTGTGAGTAAACAAAAATTCAGGTTTCACCTCCCTCGGGCCTTGTTTATTTCATGGCAAACAGGATTGGAATTACCTTGTGGAGAGAGAGTATTGTATTTGAAACTGAGTACAAATAATAGCCCTGAAGCAAAGGACGACGTTTTTCTTTTTCTTTTTCTTTTTCTTTTTCAAAAAAATTTTATTCACATATTATTATGATACTAGTAGACTAGGCTTGAGCCTGGGATTTATCAGGGATACAAGGACTCTACTAAGCAGGTGATGAATCATTATTATTGTTATACCGAATTCTTAGAGTTGTTTGACGGGATATTTGGGCCTGGTTTGAGCTGGCGTTCACCGGTAACCTACGAGTACTGTGAAAACTTCAATAATTGAGGGCCTCTATGGGGCGTTGGAGTTACTGCTCCTAGTAACTATGTCAAGGTTCCTACCACTTCCAAGGACACTAAATGACCTTCGAAGAAGGCAGTGTTTCCTTTAGTACTTTTACATGAAAAAGTAGTCAGGAAAGACTACTCTGTATAGTTGGTATTAGAGATAGTAAGACTAAAGAGTTAGTCTTATGGAATACAGGACAGCTAAGGAGAAGATTACTATCCAAGTTGGAAGTCTTTACAAGATAGAGTATGGTAATAGAGCATGATACTATTAGGTTATTACCTGTTATAGGATATAAGATAAAAGTAATATTGAAGGTAATTTCAATAATTGACTATTTTTTCTTACTTGTGGAAAATATTGAGTTAAAGTTTTAACAATACAAATAGGTCATTGGATAAAGCTTATTTTATCTACTATCAGGAAACTGTATATTACAGATTTGTATATTACTGTAACACTCCAATCAGAATTGTTATGCAAGGGGTTTCATCTTTAGCCCTATTTTTTTTTTTACTCCAGTATATAATATCTCAGCAGGCAGTAAAGGAGGGCTTGCTTGGATGCATACACAGTCACAGTATTGGGATGACATGAGGATACTGGCCTGGGGCTTCTGGCTTGGAAAAGTAAAATATGTTTTATAAAAAGTACTTGTATATAGAAATTAATCACATATTTGTTTACATTTGGTTAAAAAGTCACAAATCTATAGAATTTACATAACTTTAAAGTTCAGGTATTTTTGGTTTATAATGCTGTTTTACCTTAAATACATTTTCAAGATATGAAGGACGGTTTTACACATTATTTCAATCCCCTGGTATACTGTCTGTCAACATTATTATTCTGGTAGCTGAACATTTAGCTCTATAAATACTATTTCCTCCTGGTTATATAATATGTAATTACAGATCTTTAGGTTCTCTATAGAGTCAAACTTAAATAAAACCAAGTATTGAATAATACTCGAAACCAAATATAAAACTAAGTTAACTAAGCACCTATCCCATTTACAATTACTATAAAATATAATAACTTAAGTAAGGTATTCTCAACTTGGCAAAAATAATAATAATATTATTATAATTATTATATTACTTTTGGACATGTCCTAAAACTATGATGCTATTAAATTGGACTAGGACTAACAGATATTTGACTGGAGTATGTACATTATACAAAAAAATTATGTTTCTGTTTTAGGAATATAATACTAGTATCTAAAATTCCAGGTAGTAGCAGGTCTCTTATAAGGGTATTTAATACATACTAGTAATATATTTATTAAAATGCTTTTATTTATCATATTATTTTGTAAGGTTAAAATATATACTTACTATTAACTTGCAGTCAGTACTACTAAAAGAACCTTAAGAGTATAATGAACCTTACCACTTTCATCTTTACTCTCTTCTGAATTACAGCTTCTTTGAATGGTAAATTTAATTCTTGGCTCAAAACAAGAGAATCCAGAAGTTACAAATAAGAGCTTTTGGATTTACATATTAGGGTTTGGGCTACCTCCAAAATCTATCATCTTAAATTACATACTAGTACCATATGTAAATTGTAAATTATATTCTGTAAATTTCAGTAAAGTATTTTAAGTTACATAAATTACCTAAACCCAATTTTCACCAGCTAGTTTCTGCGAGTTATGCGTAACTGCCTCCGCCACCTCTCCGCTGCCCCTGCCCTCTCCCCTCCCCACAAACACCTATCGGTATAAAAATTCAATTATAGATATGATATAAGGGGAAAACAAGACGGGGAGAAAACGCCAAATACAGAATCCATTTCTTAACCATGGGGGGATCTTCTACCACCTTTGAAGACATAATGGCCTCACAAACCTCACACATAGATGGCAGAAGCACTACACCCCCCCGCCGAATCCGTCGGACAATTTTCTCCTTTCTGAGTTCGAGATCCCTCCGGTCCCTCAGGAGGACCAATCGCCGAATAAACAGCCTCGTTGCAGCAGAAGGACCTCGGATGTTCAACGAGATCCGTTTCCACCTGGACCTACGAGCACGGACACCTCTCAACCATCAGGTGTTTATTAGTGCCCTCGGGCGAATAGGCCACTACGCTCGCCTCCTCGTTATTACATTCCATAATGTCGGCCCGATAGAATTCGGACCCCTCCACTCAGAAGATCCGACAAGAAAGAGCAGTCTGAATCCCATCCCCGCACAAGGACATTTCGGTCAACACGGGACCTATAGGCTTGTGGGCCCGGACATACCCGTCATGCCTGGGATATTTGAGGATTTAAACCTGGAGTCCAATGAGGAGGGATTTTTCAAGAAGGTTTTCGACCGACTCCCCAGGCTTCAGGCACTCTCTATAAGGTGTAATCCAAGCGTAGAGCATCTATGGGGGAGAACACTGCTTGACGAAGCACTAGTCTACCTCCGCTGTCAATTCGAGGAATCGCGACACATAATGAGCGGATTCCTAGTACTGACAACGCTTGACTTGCAACTCCCAACACCACTCGCACTCTGGCACCTACGCTCTTTCCCCGGCTACGGCGATGGGGGGAATCCACTGCTGGGTAGAGAAGGTGCCTGGTCGAATGTGCGGAATCTAAGTTTAACGCTACCACCAGCTACCATTGCCGGGAGCTCGGAAAGACAACTTATCATGATGAGAGGGATTCAAGGCTTCATTTCAGGGTTCAGTCTCACGCTCGCTAGGTTGAGCATCACTGGTGGCACGGGAAATCCACTAACTTATGATCTTGGCCCAAACATCGGGGGGATGCTTCAACGTACAAGATTTGGTCATTTGAGGGAATTAAGGCTTAAGGATGTGAAGATCGACTGGGAGGATTTGGAAGAATTTCTGACTGATCCAAGGAGGGGATATTCGGTATTTAATCTGGGACTTTGTGGAGTTGAATTTACTAGGTCGAGTGGATGGAAAAGGCTATATATGTTCTTTGAGTTGGAGCATCCAGAAAGGATGTCCAGGCCTAATATGCCGCTGCAATTGACGAGGAAATTGCAGTTGTTGAACAAGCCTGGCGAGTTGAGGCAAGGACGGAAATAGGCTATCGAGACGATGCGGGCATGGTGGGGTGCATCATCAGTGTTAATATTAAAGTGACTGAACATTTCATACCAAATGAAGCTGGGGCTGCGATACCCATATCCTACCAGTAGGCCGTATGGTAGGCACTGACACCTTTGCGGATTGTCAAGTGTGCAAAATATGGGGTGATGAGCAGTATCATATATGTATATATGAATTTGCTCTAAATGCAGAATTCTTCTCGAAAATTTAGCTATCCTGGGGTCAAAGAGATACGTGTCTAACACAACAGTCCCTCTTTCTAGTGCGCTATCTCAATCAACAACTTACCCTTCGACAACCTCGCACCTTGGGCAATTATATCCACAAGTGGCAACTACAGCATACTGAGTATTAAAGCAGTGAACTTACATAAAGGAGGCGATTCCCCACCTCCAAGTATGGGACTTCAATCAGTGGACTAGAGCCTCCCCATCTCCCGGGTGGTAATAAAAAAGAGCGTCACATTTCCAAAACACGAATAAAAAAACAAACGCCATGTTAAACACCCAGCATTGATAGCTCCCCATCCAAAAAAAAAAAAAAGAGAAAACCACCCCGCGGGTAAAGAGTACGGAGAGGGAAGCATCGTCCAGGAGCGAGAGCTGCCAACTAAGATAGATGGAGTTAAATACGCACGCTCAAGCATGTACCGACCGGTCGATATGATATCCGGTCTTGACTCTCCCAATAGTTTGCTATGGGGATCATTCAATCACCCGTCATTGGCGTGTACGTCATTACTCCTATCCTGCGCCAGTAGGCGGCTCGTAGCGGTGATTTTCTGAGAGCATTCGGCGACGAGGATTGCTCTGGGACGGCCTATTACAACTCTTCGATGCGCGTGGAAGTGGTGGCGGCGCTTTGAGTAGAAACCACCATTGCAACCGCCTCAGCTTCTTCCCTCGGAGGAATAAAAATTTTGCACAAGAGGGGGATGTTCGATTGAAAGCCTGTTCCTTTTGCTATAGGGGGTTTTGATTGGGCATTTTATTGTCGCGCTCTAGAGGTTCTCGTCGAAGATTCTGGATGGACGTTGGGTGATTGGAGTGGATTGTGGATGCTCCGGGAGCCTGATGGATAGTCCAGGAGTATAGTATGATAAACCATTACGGATCTTGAGAGATTTATGGAGATCCCCCAGGCACGTCTTTCCTTTGTATAACGGGGGTGTACGGAGGAATGGGGGGTATGCGTGGAGGGGATATAGATATAGGTGTGGTGACCTACGGAAGGATCAGGATGGGTTGTTTATGTTTTATTTACACACCTGTCTTTACCGTTAGTTTAATTAGAAAAAAGAGTGAGCGAGTGACGAAGTGTGGACGAACGAAGAGAACAAAGTTGTTTACCATAATCTCCCATATCTTTCCATACCCAAGTTCCAAGCAAAATCCTCTTATCTACCGTCTACCGTTGCGTAATCGGTGGTTTATATCATGTTCACATAATCCATCCACTTTGCTCCCCCCGCCGCACTGCGAAGTTCTAGATCACCGTGGAGGTTAAACACCAGTGCACTCTTAAATAAAAGAGTGCTTAAGCTGAACATGTATTTTGAAAAATCTTGCTAGAAGAGTATTGACGAAGTGTGGATAAGATTTGCGCTACCGTTCCCGGAAGTTGGGTTGTCAGATAATATACCTCTATGGTAATGATCCGACTGAACTGCTTTAAGACGATCTAAGAACGCACGCTCAGGTCCGCAACGCAAACCCGAGCAAGTACCGGTAGTACCGGAATGCTATCCAGGGCCCCTAGAGCGCCTGCGCACCCACCTGTAGTTCCCGGTTTCTTTTTTCCACCGGTTACGTAGAGAATATCGTACCCTAGAAAAGATAGGTTCTGTAGTGGGAGTGGAAGTAGTAATTGCCAGTGGAGCTCCCGAGGACTAGTAATTGGAGTCGCGGGAGGTGCAAGGGCCCCGCTGTTAATCAGTGGCGGGAGAGGTTTATGAGAAACGCTCGAGATGGATTTCCTCGCCTCGCGGGCTCGACCGAGTACGGTAGGCTGAAGGTAGGGAGGTGGTGGGATTGAGGGAATGACGCGCTGAATGCGCAAGGCGGTGTTATTATAGCACGGATTTAACAATAAAAAAATGGAAAGTGAGGGTTAGATGGCTGAGACGGCTCGATCCTCCACCTCAAGTGAAATATCCCACGAGTGACAAGGCATGACCTCCCTGCCCAGTACATGCTCCAGATCCCAATTCGGGCCAAACGACGGCGATATGCCCCATTCCAGGCCGAGAGTGAGAAAAATAAAAATGAATCGGAACACAAAATGGCACTCGGCTTTTACTTGTACTCGATTATGGTGAATTATCCGAGATGGCGAGATGAGGAAGTGCGCTTTAACCCGATCGCCCCCATAACAAAAACCGGAGATTCATTGGGGGGGGGGGTTTTAGGGGTGAAGTGAGTAACACTCCGGTAATTTAGGGTTGATGGGCCACGCTCTTGACGTGGGGAGGACCTCCACAATTGAGAATCTGGACGGGTGTCTTAGGGTCGCGTGGCGGTCTGCCGCAATATCACCCCGGCTCCACCACTCCATGCTCGGAATTAGGTTTGTGAACTTTCTTTTTCCGGAGGTGATTGTGTGAGAGCAACTCTTACGTACGGTACCGTATTCAATGAAGCAGGTATCATACGGGTAGATGCCAGAAGTGCATGGTATTTGAGCTTTTCTCTGACAGTTTGACCGTGCGCGCGAAGACGCTGGGCGAGTGACGAATAGGGGCAACAGTAAGGGGGACAACGAACAGCAACAACAACCCTACCGGATCTAGTGTTTTGTCACTAGATTTTTGGTGCACCGGTCTCCGTCCCCTTCTGTTCATTGTCCCATATACTGCCGGTATGTTGCCGGTATGATACCGTATCTTTTCGTAAAAATGGGATTCGTCCCTAGACCCAGTTGCCTTTCGCTGTTCGCGCAAAGCGTGATGATTTGAGGTCTTCTTGCCCTCTGGTTGGCTCGGTTACCCTTTGCTCCGATCCGACTTTTTCGAAAAGATAAGGTACATATCATACCTCCCAATTTCGTCGCGAGTGCATCTTTTGCCCCTTCAAGATCTATGTCCGTAGAACCGGGGGGGGGGAGAAAGAAGAAAAAAAGCCCTGAATGGTCCCCTATGGTAGCACATGGGCTGGCCGACCGACTTGCCCCGTCCCATCCTTGGAAGCAGGGGGGTTTTTGAATGACCCACTGTTGGTTTACTCGAGTACGGGGAGAGAGTTGGGGGGGAGAAGTATGCAATTCAAGTGTTGGATTAATCTAACTTTTTGCTCATCTCTATCGCTCGATTAATGAACGCTAGATCAGCTGAAAATCTCGCTGCGATTCCGATATCGCAATCTGGAAGCACCGTTATCAGCCAGTGGAAGATGTGCAGTATTCTATTCGAGCTGTGGAACGTTCTGCGCATCTTCTCGTAAAGGTCGGTAGTGGCAAGAGCGCAAGGCGTATGTATGTGCAGTTCTCGTACAGTACAATACAAGTACTAGTACTGCATGTCGGATACCTGTATACGAGTGTTATTGCCCAATTGTATAATTTCTAGCCCGGAGGAATACGAAGAATTGATTGACAGAGGACAGTCCTAGCGAAGATTGGTTGTGCAGCTACCGAAAGCGTCCAGTGATATGATATTCAAGGTCCCCCCCCCGTTTGGGACTCCCCCTTCCGTCCCCACCAATAATGGGCCGCCTCCATAAGCTCAAATCTTGCCGCCTGGAGTTTGTCTCCCGAAAAATAGACAATAATAAATGCGGTCGGCAGATGAGCATGACCTTTATGACACGCTGGCACCCTTCTTTGCAAGCATCGGGTGAATGGGGATCCCAAAAAGTAGCTGTGTAGGAGTACAATATTCGAGGGTGGATTAACGTGCTGCCGGTAGTAAGTCGTGCATGTCATTGCAGCTGGCGTGAGGGTGCTACCGGTATCATATCGTGCAAACTTTACGAGTACTGTACTGTACTCGTACATGTGCTCGAGTAATACCCGTACCTGAGCAACTAGACCCTGCGCCAGGGCGTTAGAGTTGCCTCCCCCACTAAAGTTGTTGTATTTTTCTTTTTTTGTTTGTCTCGGCGGTAGAAAGTCATCTTGTTCCGCTTTGTTTGCCCCCTTTTAATCCAAAGAGGGGAATTATGGACGTCTTAGCGCAAGATTCAACTATTTTGGTTTCTGCGCTAATTTACTTGTATGCATGACTTTGTTAAGGTACCGGTATCTTAAATTAATAAATATCCAAAAAAAAAAAAAATCAAGCGCTGGAATGAGGGAGGCCAATTACCACGGGTGGAGAAAACCTATTATTGTGTCATTATGAGTAAGGCTCCTCCCCCCCAAAAAAATCCGCCTTGGGACGAACAAAGCAACGAACCAGGGTTTATCGACTTTGGCGGGACTTCCTATAGCCTAGTAGGGTACTTCCAACTTCTGGATTCTAGGAAGTTCTGGATATCATCAAAAATTACAAATTATGAGTGGGGCTCGAAGGTGCACTTTCCCACTTTAATACACCCCCTTGTCTCTCTACTCATGACGCTTCAGTGCAGAAAAGTGTAAAATCGGGCGAACCCTAGAGGAACCTTAATGAACCGCGCGACAAGAACCTGTCCACCCCAAGCTTGGCCTGCTCCAGATGGGAAGAATGCCTCACCTACGCCTGGCCTTAAATTTATCTACTGTGGAATCTCAACTGATTGAGCCGTGCGCTATGTCTTAATATTATCCATTTAGAATGGCTTAGAGATCCAATGGGGAAAGAAAGAAGGGATAAGAGACAAGAGCTGGTTGATAACTGTAAATTTTGCCGGTACTTTTCTTTTCTCCCCCGCTATACGGAGGTATAGACCTCCGTATTTCTCTCTCGTCCACCGCTACCGTATGGTACAGTACTCCCCACAGAGCAAGGACGATATAATTATCCACTAATTCTAACATCGTATATGCACCTCTAGCCGTGACCATCACGTTGTGCCCATCTACCCCTGCCGCGGGGGTGACCCAAGTCTCCACTATAGGTGCAACTTCTACTTGAACTGGCACCCTTGTCTCGAGTAACACAAAACTACCCCCTTGTCTATAACACATAAAAGAAGGGGAGATAGAGAACCTGCTCCAGAGTGTTGGGGCATGGAGCGCTCTACTTATTTTCTCCTCCGTGGAGAGAGTTCCGCATGGCGACGTTAGGGCGAAGGCCATTGCAAACAGCATTCTTTGACCCGGTTCGCTAGAGTATAGTAGACTATGTGATACCGTGTTTGGAGAATCGTAGTCGGTGCGGGAGACCAGTTACGGGGTGCACGGGACTGTCTATGTAGGGCCTAAAGCAGGAAGGGGTGAGGAGGTTGGTGGGTGGGGTTGCGCAGCGGGATAAAGAGTGGTCCCCCCCGGGGGAGAGTTTGATGGGTGAAACCGGGATGGTGGGTGTGTAAGGCCATTGGTGGTGGCTTTATACCACTAGAATGGCCTTCATTTCTTCTATCCGGAGAACAAGTTGGGGGGTATCGTGGGCGAGTGATGTTGCATGGAAGGCTGGCGAGACTATCGGTACTGCTATGTAATTCGTGCATGTCACTTTTGCCTACCGTAGTCGAGTGCTAAACCCAGACTCTATGACAATATTAGTCTTAAGTTTTCCATCCCAGCATATTCTGAGACTGTGCCTGGCACTGGTGCGACAAGACTAACCTATCGCACTTCTGTACAGTACGCTGATTAAGCATAAATATTATCGCTGCTCATAACGGCACTTGAGGGGCAGCAATGCACCATTCCCTGCAGTTACAGCTCTCATAACCCGCTCCCTAACTATTAATTACCTTTACAAAAAATTTTTGGGCTGCTGTAGACATCCTCGCATCCGCAATGAACATCATACTGAAAGTTGAAGAAAAAACCCCGTGAGCCCAACTATCTATCTCCGCACCCTATCTTACCCCGGTGGTCCCACCTGCCTGATGTCTATGCCGTGTGTGATTTGTTGCAAAATGCCCCCTTTCCTCGCCACGAGACAGGAAATCTGTTGCGTTAATATGGATTGACTCCCCTGTTTCGCTCATGCTTTGTTGTAACTTAGAGGCACTGCTTTTACGAGGGAGGGACAGGTAAACTGATTAGCGTTACCGTCTGGAATAGAAGGGGAGTGGGAAATGGGAAATGGGGAGGAGAAAGTAGACGTTTCGTGCCTGGAGCATTGATGAAATGGAAAGATGGGAACTGTTGTACAGAATTTGTGCAAATAAAACAGTAGTAGACTTGTACAATACAGTGACGCGGGTATCCGAGTAGGCAAGGGGAGCTAAGTTACAAAGGAGGAAAGAAAGTTTAATGAAAGAAAATGAAAAAAATTAACAGCGGTCAAAAACGACCAACCATCCAATCCAGACAGGACCTTTTTTTGTGTATCAACTCCATAAGGTGAAGAAGAAGAAAAAGGATACCCGAAAACCCTACTCCGTGTAATTGGATGACTCAAATCATAGGTTCTGCCTCTGAAATGTTCGCTCCCACCAATCAGCTACCACTAATGCCGGGCCAGTCTTATAACGCTATCGAAATCGTCAGCTGTCAACTCGCATTCCTCTTCTAGGAATAAACCCATCATAGAACTCAAATACCTTATAGGTAACAACCCGACTCCCATCAACTAATTCATCCGGCTCGGAATCAATATGATACCCTAACGCGGGCAATATCTTCGCGAAACCAACCCAATACAGCACACCAAAGCCGAGGACGGAGGTCCCGACTGAGGGAGCGACGTAGGAGCTAATTTTAGCATTGGGGTCGGGCCACCAGATTAAGACTATAACGAAGATATTGAGGGTTATGTAGAGGGCTACTAATCCGTATAACTTCCTGATGCTCACGACGGCGGGTCGCCACTCTCTGAATTTTTCGTGGAAGGGGAGGGAGATCAGACCGAGGGATACAAAGACTGTTGCGAGAAGGGGGGGGTTAGTTTCAGGGAGAACTTGTGATATGCATCTAGGGTTACGGGAGCTAAAATGAGTGGGAAGGTAGTGTAACGTACTTCCAATCCAGGTGTGTCCGTATGTGAACAAGACACTAACCAGGTTGTAAGCTTCATCCTGGGCTCCGTAATTAGGTACTTTAACATTACGTTAGCGATGGTGATCCTCTGGTGATGCAGAATCCTCAATCAGGATCATGGAAACTTACCTGCTACAATAACGATCACGGTGAATATCCAGTGCAGGATAAGAGCGCCAACTGGGGTCCCGTATGGACTGGTGCTTGCCCAGAACGCCGAGAATGGTAGAATTCGCTGCTTCGCGATTTCCTGCTTGACTCGAGCATTTGCGTATGTTACCGCGACGACGTTTCCGAAGGCGGAGAGAGCAATGAGGACTTTAAGACCTCTAGTTACCAAGGGTCCGTCGCCAAATACTTTTATGAAGAAGCTGGCGGCGACGGTGACACCATCTTTCATGATTTCATCCGTGGTGCTGGCGGCAAACTAGACGTTGATATCAGTTCCAGTGTCTATTGTTAATTCAGCATACGGAAGACCGTACATATGCGACGTTCGCAAGAATATACAATACAGTGACTACTGTGAACGCCACCAAAGCTGCACGCTTAAAAGTCCTAGACTCATGCCCTCGCGGCCTCTTGACCTCTGCGAGAACCTACTCAGGGTTAGCATTCTTTCCCCCGTTAAGCGCAAGATTGGAACCCACATAATTCGCATTCTCCCAGCCTTGATAACTATACAGCACGCCCAACATCGCACTGGCATAATGATACGGCGATCCAGAGCTTCCCTCAAACGCATCCTTAAGATTCTCTGCCCCGTAAGGGCCCTTATGATCACCGCCCCCACCACCGCCCAGGCATACGAACCCTGAAATCACCACGAACAGGAGCAGGGCAACCTTGTACACTGCCAATGCATTGTTGATGAAGATTCCCATCTTGCGCGAGAACAGATGGATGAGACATATGAACGTGATGCAGACTAACGCTACAAACTTTTGCAGTCGGTAATCTGGGACAGGCTCTTTGTCGTTGAAAGCTACCAGCATATGCTTTGCGAAGGCAATTGTGTTTGCCGCGGTGTTTCCCAGCAAGACGAAGAAGATGGCAAACATACAACTCGCAAAGTACCTTGGGCGTGCGTATGCCTCGTCTAGCTATTCTGTACATTAGGTTGTGTTCGCAATCAGAGGAGGAGGGGCAGAGGGGGCAAGAGCTACATAGACCAATTCACCGCCATTGAATGGTAAAGCAACGCCAAATTCTAGATAAACGAATAACCTAGGGATCCCATTGGCATTAGAAAGAGACAAGCTTCAATTATCCTTTATAGATCCCTCACCCAGTAAGCGTCATAACCCCACCAGTAACCCAAAGAAACAGCGCCCCTCCTTTCGACCCCGTATTCCTCAATATCGAAGAGGGCTTAGAAAATATCCCAGTACCAATCATCTTATTTATGATCAGTGCAGCCGTAGACAAATACCCCAACTTTTGTTTCTCGGGAATCGGAGCGTAGAAAACGGCATCCTTCTTTTTTTCTCCTCCTCCCGAATCTCGCCTGCCTTCCTCCTCCCTGTGATTATGCTCGCTGTGAGAGGCGTCGCTATTTGGCAATTCTGGTAGACTCTCAACAGCGAGCGTATTCCTGTCTCGGCGAAAGTAGGCTGGGAATGCGGAGCTTGCGGGGGATTGGGTCCTCGAATAGTCGGACGATATTTGCGACATCTCGATTCCTACTTTGAGACCAGCTGTTCCTATAGGCGATGCTCTCGGCTTTTTCTTGCCCGCGCTTCTCGGTCTGGAAGCGCCTTCTCCTGCTACCCCTCGTGCTGTTTTTCCTCCTCCTAGGTTGAGGCTGTTAGTGGCGATGGAGTTGTGGCTGTTATTACGGCCTTGATTGTTGTTTGATGGGTGAAGAGGCTCCTCTAATTCTTCATAGGGAGATCTTTGGTGAAATTTAGGTGCAAATGGGGAGACAAGGTGTATCGGGGTCTTTGCGGTCCTTGTTAAAGGCATGTGGGTTACCTATCATACCAGACCTGCCTGCCTGCTGGCTGGTCGTATCTCTGTTTTCGGTCTTTCCACTCAAATGAGCGACGGTGGTCACTTTTCTTTTTCCTCGTATATCTCCAGCAGACGCGGGTTTAAATACCGGTACTCGAGCACTCAGCCTCGCGTCTAGCTTGTTCATAATTTCGGCTCAGTGGCTGCATGGGATGGGAAGAAAGGGGAGAGAAGAGGTGTGTGCTTCAAGACCTGGCGTTACGATTACGGTAACTAGGAGGGGGGGGGGTCGAAATAATTGTTCCAGAGGTGGTACAAGTACCCGTATCACAAGGTCACTGGAAGGCGAAGTACTGTATTTTCACCAAAGAGGATCTGGTGGGTGTCACAGCCTTCCCGCACTCAGACTCTTTTTGCCCATCCTGCTGGAACATCGGGAGAAGTCTCAATACCGTATCTAGGGGATGACCGGGTGTTGAAAAGGATCATTGATAGGGTGGTAGAAGCGGGGGGATGAACGGAGAGAGAGGTACTAGTACAGTACCGTAGACTCTTGTTCTTCCAAGAGGTTATTATTACTAGATTGCATAGTTTGGCAAGGGTAATTCGTTTTAGCATGGCTGAAGAAAAAAGCTTTGTACTGTACAACGGTAAGTTACCCAACGGGGTGTGGTGTGTTCTTCGTAGGCGCTCTGCTGTCTCATTTTGCTACTATTTACGAGTACTCGTACTCTAACGCACAGTACAGTACAGTACAAGTACCCGTATCCCTTCGCTTATTACCGAGAAGTTGTCCTTTGCTTCCCTTGTCACTCTGGTTTATTTTCCATGCACTACCGCTGAGGGATAGGCATTTTACAAGCGCCAGTACTAGTACTTGCACCTGGCAATATTGTAAGTACTGTACTCGAGTATCTGTGAATACGGTTATTGTTACACAACCGCCCAACCAGAGAAAAAAGCGGGTCTCATCTCGAGATACCTTCTGCCTAATAAAGGTACAAGTACAATACCGGTACTCGCAGTGGGGCGAAAGAGGAATAGGCAGCATCCATTGGTTGGCCAACTACGTCCTTTGGTAGATTCAGCTCGTATGATACTGCAGGGGCTTTCCCACTTTACTCGAGTAATTTTCTGTGGTATAGTATCCATACCGGTATTTTGTGATGATCTCTTTCATCCAAGTTATCGGAGTAGATATATCGCACCAGTTGCAGCAATATCCTGCTTGCACTATCTAGAACACCCCCCGCCTCTTCCGAATGGTCCATGCCACGCAGGTAGCGGCGCATCCCGGCTGGTCTTTAGAGTACTATATCCCATCCCACAATGCTCTACACGTGTGTACCGATAATAAGAGAGAGGGAAAGTAGGTTAAAGGAGGCGATGCATTGTGTGTCCTTTCGTTTGGTAATCTTGCTCGGTAGGCATGGTAATATCCGTGTCCCACCATTCAGAAGGTACGAGTACTGTACGGTACGAGTACGAGTACAGTATGGTACAGGTACAGCACCCTATCATACAGCACCCGCACCCATCCCGTGTAACGAGTGTTCTCCGGAACACCGGTACCATATCATCACAGCATTAGCAGCCTTCTCCCCTTTACAGTTCCTTTCCCCCCCGCTCTTCCCCACCCTCCCTCGGTTGCCCCAACCTCCAACCAGCGCCGGTAGTAATGGTCGAGACGTTACTTAGGCTGATCTTCTCAAAGCAGTGAGATGGCGAGGCGACTTGTCGGGAGACCAAGCCTGGGAGGAAGAAGAAAATAAATCTTTAGAGTGGCTTAGTCACTCCTCCCCCGGGGGAAAAGCAAATACAGTATGCGTGCAGCTGCATTTAGGTGGGTATGGATTGACACAAGCACTTTGAGCCTTGAAATCTCAAAATTTTACCCTCCTGGACAGCGTACCGTATGATATTACCGCATGTTTCCGCGATTGCGCTCCATCTTGGCAACTTTTTTATTTTTCTGCTCTTACTTAACTTACTCGTTAAGATCGACGTCTACTTTCCACGTCGACTTGCAGGGCTTCCATCAACTCAAACCCCACGTTAAACGACCTAACCTTGGTACATATCATACAGCACACTGCCGTACCCTACATACACACGTCGTTTCCCTTTTTTCCCTGTCTTTACCTACCAGACAGACAGACAGAAAATAAAACCTTCAGCAGAAAGCTCTGCGGGCTTTGCCATTACCCATGTCATTCGTATTCGAGGGTTTCGGCGTGGGGCTCACAGAACATGTTCAAGCCCATGAACGAACAGGTGATATCCTGAGAACATATCTGCATGGAATTATCCATGCGCCCTGTCTGATCCTCTCACTCGGAAGGGAGCTCGAGAGGTTGAGGGCTTTGCTCGGCCAGATTATCGACGAGAACAATAATCCCCATTCGACTATCCTGAGAATAGACAATAAAATTGCGGCGCACAAAACATTACAACTCACCGTTACCGGCGTCAATGCCACGTTGGACGATGCCGAAAACCTACTGAGGAGTTGTAGGATACATGCTGCTCAGACGGAGAAATGGTGGGCGAACTTCGGGATGAAGATGAGATTTAACGGAGGTGATCGGGGGCTTCTCAACGCGCTGGAGGATATCAAATATCACTGCTGGGTTTTCGAGATCGCCTATCGCGTGCTGAGAAGGTTAGTAGTAATCCATCAATTTTAGATCATCCACTCGGAGCCCCATTAACGATATATAGGGATCACATTGACGCCTTAATCGAAATCGCCGACCCTGTAGAGCAACACTTAGAGCAGCTATTATCTTTGCTCACATCCGGCGCCGGCGGTATTGTGGACGACTCGATTGTGATAAAATTCAACGAAAATTCAGCCATAAACGGAGGCGCCTTTACTATTGACTTCAAGCTAGATACGGTTTTGAAGAGTTGCATGTACTGGACCTACAAAGCGAGCTCAGACATCAAGAATGCTGGAACATCTGGAACTCCAACTACGGAGGGATGGCTTAATCTTATCAAATCCTATTGGATATTTAGCAAAATTCGGGAAGATCCACGCTCAGAGCAGATGGTGAAGGAGTTACAAGCAATCTTGGCATTAGTCTCAAATGTAAGAGCCCTTATCCGAGATCCGTACCGGTATTGCGATCATCAGGGGTTTTCCTTAACAATAAATTAGGACATTGCTTTTTCAATGAAGAGGCTTCTGGAGGCTAAGGCTGAGCTGCCAGATTGGAATACTCTTAATAATCTTGGAGACTTCCGAATACTGGTCGATGACGCTGATGAGGAAATTGAGTTGCCAATCTCAGAAAACCACACCTCTAAACAGCACTCGCCAAAGCCACCAACCGGGAACGTCCCCAGCGTTCCAAGTGTGCAAATGAGCAATGTTGCAGTCCACCCAGCGGAATACAGCACCTATGAAAGCTATTCAGCCAAGGGTTATCCCGATGACGAGTTGGAAAATGCTTTTAAATCACTCGGCGTCGGTAGTCGGGAGACCCGATATGAGAAAAGCCCCCAAAACCTTAAGGAATCCCAGCTAGTCCTAGAGCGCGAAGATGCCCTACGGCGTGCGAAAGGGCCATCACTTGACCGCTCAAATACAAGAATCCTGAGGAAAAAGGTTCCAGAAGCAAAGTCCCCGTCATCACCCCCAGGCACGGTGGCCAGCGAACCCACCAGCATGAGTTATGTAAATGGTTTGAGAGTAGCGAAAAGTAAACGAGATGCTGGTTCCCAAAATGCCTCCACGCTGGGAAAAAATAGCTTCCTTGAAGACAGAAGGCTCGACTCTCCAACTCTGGGCAATTATCCAGCATCAAGGAGTTCTGCTACAACAAGTCCGACATCCATGTCGCAAATAAACTCCATGCAATTTGGTGTCCCACCATTGCAATCCTCCCGGTCAAAGGAGCACACTGCACCTCTGAATCTCTCACCGCTGAAGCAAAGCTATTACTCAACAAAGCCTTTACCACCATTGGATACCAGCACTTCATCCGCCCCGTTCTCCCCGTCAGACGTAAGTCCGGGGGATTTCGGGGCGCATAGAACCCGAAACCTTAGCGTCAATCAATCTCAAGGGGGCAGGATGCCTAATAAAAATGGGTATATGTCTCCTGTGTCCCCGACTTATCCCTATGCAGCTGCTAGGAATTCTGGAGGCTCGTTCTCAGAGCCGGTTGAACATGGTGTTCGCCCTGGAGAAATGGAGGTTATGAAAGATGAGTTCAAGGCCTTGTAAGATACCCCATCCTAAAATCTACTGTGTTGTTGAGGTACGTACTAACGCTCCTTGCCATAGGGATGTATTGGCTTCAGACTCATGTGATCCCGAGGGGAGATGGGATGAATGTGTTGTCAGAGTTTTTCGGAACGCAATGGGTGACTTGAGGATTCTGACCCAGCGGGAGGGGTCAACAGATCAGCGTTTCGGTAATCCGCTCGCCCCTCGCCCCCGAATAAGGCTAATTTTTACTAGTCGTCCTTAAAGATGCCGAATTTGTCCCTGAGTACGGGTACCACGAGAACTTGCCGGTGATCTTCATCCGGAAAGCCGGTGTGGGCGGGTACTCAATTCAGTCTGGATCAAAGGGTAGAACAACGCTTAGCTCTGCAGAATTATGCCCGATAACACTCTACTACCGGTTCAAGAACGTAATGGACATGTTTCTCTTCCAGCTAGCTTTCACCGGGGAATCGGTGGAGGCAGATGTTCAAGCTGTCCGTACAATCCGCTATAAGCGTGGGCTTCTCGACGGCGAGCACTGCAACTACAAGGCGAGGGTTCAACTCTGGAAGGAGGAAGATAGTGCAGCCGCTTCCAGCGGAGATAGCTCAAAAGCTCCCTCGATAGCCGGTACCTTTCGATCAAAGCCTAATAAGTCTTCCATCTTAAAGGTCCATTCAACAAGATTGGTCATGTACTTTGATGAGATTATTATGACCTTGTTCAGTAGGACCTCCCTCATGACTCTGTATCCCTAGAGGTTATCAACTGATCGTTGGGGGCAGTAACGGACGATATAACCATTGAGGCAAAGACCAGGAACCGATGCCTAAGGATAAAACCTAGCTCACTCAAAGCTTTTGGAAACCGTAGCTCTGTCAAAGCCTGCATTATCGGAAACCGGGATTTATCCGGTGGGATCAGACTAGATATGGAAGGGCTATTAATTAAAGACGAAGAGGATTTTGATGATTTCAAGTGGTTCGAGATTGACTTCCAGACACTTGAGGGTGTGCCCCCCCCCCCTTCCTGCTTCTGCAATTTCATATTCTAATGTTTCTAGAAATGAAAAACTTCCACGAGGACTTCCAACACGCGCTGCAAGAGAGGCGGAAAGAGCGCAAGAAAGTAGACGATTTACAGAAGAAAGCGGCGGCTGGGGCGAGATCTAGTGGGTGAGATGAATAAGGCAATTCTATTGACTTACTGATGGAGTTGGGTCTATTAGCGATTGTGGGATTGGAATTCTTTCGTGTTAGCGAACTGGTAATTCAATATTGTTTTAATTTAATAAGTAGTGGGCTGCAAGTGAACTGGAGCAAGGCGGATCCAATCATGCACATCTTAGCGGCTGAATCGGAGAGATTGAGGGGCCACTGCTTAACATTCCGTGGATCCCGTATGATAGAATTCGACTTTAATATTTTCGAGTGATATTTCATGATCTGGATAGTTCTCAATTCTATCAGTCGGGGTTCGATAAATGCGCTCGATTCTTACCCCCGCCCCGTCGCCCCGGAGTTTGTGCCCCCGACCAACAACGCTATCATACCGTATCACTTATTTTATCATACCGATGGACCAGGTTGCTTGCAACGACTAGGATCGGATCATGGGCCACTTAGGGAGCCTCCCCCACATCGGTGCTTTAGCTTAAACAGCCCCTTTCTTCACGAACCCTCAGCGCGCGGTATATTTGTCTAGCTCCGGTAGGGTTAGCTGAGCCTTTATGTGTAATAATAATACAGTAGAGCGAAAACGCTGTGACTGTAACTGAAATATCACGAAAGATAATACCGGTACTTACCATGCGGATCTAAACTCATCAACACCGGTAGCGCTCAAACCCTTGGTGTCACCACGGATAAGTCCGAAAGGAAAATAGGCTATCATATCATAGCTGCCACTATTTTTATTCTCCAGGTAGAAAATCGTTGCCAACTCTCGCTACCCTAGTCAGCGGTAAAACAAAACCCCTCTCATCAATCGACTCAGAAGATCTCAATGTTTGCCACTCTCTCTCCCGGGCGCCAAAGGCCGAAACAACAAACCAACCCCACGGCGGCGAGTTGACTCTTCTTCCAGAGCTTACCCCCCAGCTGCGATACCACGTTCTTTACCATTAGTGCTAGGAGTTCAATCCACAATGAGGGCCAAACCAGTCGTCCCTCTTGCAAGTTTTAGCCCGGGGGGAGCATTGTCGGCAGTGTGGGCGGCAGAATTTCTTAATCCGTCACACAGGGATACCACGAACTGCTGGCCGTCTCAAGCTTAAACGCGTCATCGGTGAAAAGGACCACCCAAAAAAGACGAAAAAAGTCAGCGCTGGAAAAGGACATCTTCGACATAATAGCATGCACCAAGGCATATCGTCCGCAAACCGATGGATTGAGAGGATTCATGCTGGGAAGCGTATACAATCTCATCGCCGAAATCCTGGAAGCGAAAGAAAAACTTCTCCACTCCGGGCAGTGGGTGAGTGCCTTATTCACACGAATGATGTGACCGGCCCTTTCCCTTTGCTCGAAGGGTACTCTCTCGGCTAACCCACGATGGTAAAATAGATAGAAAGGGTTTGTAGTGCCTCTGTCGTGTCTAGGAACCCACAGGGTGTTTGGCATTTGCAACAAGCCACACCATTCCATCAATGGCTGTCGGTCCTCTGGGTATTCAAGCCCCTAGGTGGCCCGATAGGGTGTTATTAGTCGAGGGGAGTATAAGGGAAAGGGACTAGGAAAGATCCTTATGCGGTCGTCCCTGAGGGATATTTGGCTAGGGGGACGTTGAGACGAGCAATGCAGAAGGTAGGGGGGCGGGGAGCTGGCATGGAAAGATTGGCGGGTGGCAGTTGACCTGGAAGCTGTGGGCAGGAGTCACCGGGTCCCTTAAAGGACGACGGGTGATTCTGGGTGATGCTTACTTAGTTGCCCAAGGGTTTGGGGGCTTTTTCCGGGTAGATCTTATGGGCCTTTATTATTATTCATGGAGTGCCACGCATTATCGGTATGGCAGGAAGGGCGCTCCGATAGATCTAGATCCACGGATGCCCAATTAGTTTCGTGGGTGCAGTAGCGGACTGTCGACGTGCATCGCTACCCCAGGTTCGAAATGGTGTACTGTACAGTAGAGATTGCGATATGGTTAAACTGGTAAATTGGAGGTTTAGAGGGATTTGCATGCCTGGGGGGGGTGGTTTCACAAAAAAAATACCACCAAAATATGAACGGTCTTGTTTACCGTATTTTAATTCTCACAAGCAAATACTTGAACCCGTTTTTTCATTCATCCTATCACAGCATTTTTCTCTCCCAGAGCATTACTCACAGATAGCTTGTTGTGTTGAAATGTGGGGACCCTACTTGGACGATTCCCATCGGCACTTCGCAGCTAGACTAAGTTAAATTACAGCAAACTTCACAACTTCATGATGTCACAAGACGCACTGCTAAAGTATCGTCTATCATGGCTGGCCCAAATCGTCGCCTTGCCTCCAATACTGGCACTCGAATAGCCAATGGGGAAAAGGCGCCCATCCATCACGCGGTCCCACAATTGAAAGCTCTATTACGTCCGCGGCGATAGTCTACACTTAACGCAACCGGTGAGGCCAATAGAATAACCTGGCGGATAACCTACTCGTATTGGTTACGCTTCGAAATTGGACAGCCGTTTCAGGAAATAGATTGGGCGAGCATGTTACCCCACGTCCCCACACTCACGAACCTGGGGTGCCAAGACCTCTGAGCTAAGCCGCATCGGGATGGGGTTTGTGCAAAATGGGGGTGGGAATGGGCGACCAGCGGCCCCAGATTTACCAACACTGGCTGCTGCAGTGAATTTGGTGCTTGTCAGTATTCTTGGTACCGGCACTGGGCTGCTGTCACTCGTAGGGATCGGTAGACTAGACTACCGTAGGCCTCTCACCGAACTGGCCTTCTTTCTCCAGGTCGGTAATAGTAGTCTAGCAGTGGCCGGCATGTCCCCTTCACAATGGCCTGGTGGCTCGGGATAGGTCGGAATAGCAAGCGTAATGGACAAAGCGGCGTTAGTCAGATAGAGTGTTACGGTAGTAAATTTATATTACCCCGCATTTTGTCACACGAAGCTGGGATGTCTCAGCCGAACAAAAGCGCACGGTTCATGGTCAGTTAACGCAACCCGTTCCAGTCCCAGACGTTCCTTAACCCTCACACCACGCCGAGCCCTATCGCTGCCTTTTCTTCTCTCCCTCTCCACCCCTTTCTTTCCTTCTCCCCTCTCTCTCACATCCCTTCTGTCTACTCAAAAGCAGCCAGAAAAATTCACTTCCACCATCAAACACCATCATCAAACGCAGTGAGATTAGTCTCCATCAAACAAACACTCAACAATAATGGCCGCTACCAAATCCAAGTCCGATGTCCCTCCTGAAAACCAAGCTCCATCTAGCTCTAAGGCCGCCGCAAAGGGAAGTCACCGTAGGGGGAGTTCTTCCGTCACCGACGTTTACAAACCAGCTGAACTCAGTATGTCTTGCTGGTTTATCGGCTTACTGACAAGGATGCTAATCAATTCACAGAGGACATCATCGGAGAGGAGGGAACTTTAATGGTTGCCAAAGAGATCTCTAGATTGAACTGGTCTGTCTTCCCTCTCTCCCTACTGTTGGACTGCTGGCGGAATGGCACAAAGCTAACACAGCATCTTTTTAGGAAATTGAATACCCATCCCTCGCATCTCGATGACTGGAAATCTCTCAAGGAAATCCCAATAACCACCCCCAAAGTCAAGCTGTTAGACGTTTACTTTCCTCTCGGATTGCATGTCACCGCCCGTGCGGGCTCATCCTCCACTGTTGGTGTTAGTGTCTATGACGTGCTGGTCGCGATTCACAAGCAGTTCAAGAAGAAAGTAAATAATAATCTAATACCCCTATTTCTAAATGCATATCTGCTAACCGAATAGGCGGATGACGAACTTGAGATGCCCGTTCTCGGAAACCTCGAGTGGGGCCGCTCTGAGGATCTTAGTAGCAAGGAGCACTGGCCTGCTGTTGTCCTTGTGGCGCAGAAGAAGGAGGCGCCCGTTACTGGGAAGAAGAAGAATTAGTCTTCTTAACACTCTTAGTTGCTAGATCACTTCTATAGAGGTTTTCTGAATAAATCCTGACCGGTGCCACTTGTGTCTATATTGTGATTCGCCGGTGTGTCCCGTGGGCTCGCAATTGCTACCATGCTCGTAAAACAAATATTCCCCCACAAAACTCGGGGGCAATGCCAAACTGCGGTGTGTTATGTACAGTACAGAACTTGTACTCTACTGTACCTTACACGCAGGGATTACCCTTCGGAGATTTCCCCTCTTCCCCACCTACCCCAGCATACGCTGATTACCCGCCCGGGTGTTCTGTTTCTGCCCTCTTGGCGAGTGACATCACATGAGTAACCTATCGGGAACAATTTACCCGGAGGCTTTGATAGGTGCCGAGACTTTGGTGATGGGGGCTACATCGTTTTGACCCTCATTTCTCCTAGCAAGACTGGAAAGGTGTCGGATACGGGTGGTTTGGCGAGTGCAGAATACGAACGCGCACGAAAATGTTTGAAATGAGCCTGGACCCACACAGAAACAATGGTTGTGCAGGTTCCTGCATCGAAGAGAGATCATGACCAGGGGGAGATGGCCGGGCATTGAAATATAGCTACTATGTTACCGTACTAGGGCGGTATCGATCGACTGTATTAGGGATCATGCATAGCAGTATACAAGTTTGGGAAGGGCAATATCACACAAGGATTTTAAATGGGGTTGTCATGCCTGAGATCGAACATTGTTGGGGTTGTACTGATTGGGGTTTGAAATCAATAATCTATTGATATGGTATCGTAGTTGGAAGTTTGGGAGTGCTGTAGCTTTCCACGGTGTTGGTGGTACTCGATTCGGCCAGAGGTTGGTACGGCTTGATCTGAAATGTTGAATCTTCCGGGGCAGCAATATACTTGTCCCAAACAAGAAGCACCGGAAATAGAGGAGGCATATCTTGAATTGGCGCTTAGATATAGGCGAGTTGATTTTCCATGTACTGTATTTCTTTGATCCCCGTTTTTGAGAACTTCTCGGCTAGGACAAGTAGGCCTGGCTGCATCGTTGGTAAGGTTGCACTTTGTTTGCTTGTTTGCGGGGGAGGGGTGGCTAGCTCAAAGTGTTGTGTGTTACTCTTTCACCGGAGGTAAGCTACTGTAGTGATACGAGTACGCTCTCGATAAGGTACATGTCTTGCGAATTTGGCGCCCGAGCGGGGACATACGCCGTAATGCCTCTACTAGCGTAGAGGATTCTCCCCTGCCATGGCCCCAATTGTCTGGAAAAAGAAAAAAGAAAAAACACAGGCCTCGAGATTCCGAGTGATGGCTTATGTCTTCTTGTAATTCCCTGAGTGGTGTCCTACCCGTGGACTCGAGGGCTATGGCGTGGGGGTTCTGGGACCCCTTGTGTGCCTATACATCTGCAATCTGGCGGAGTGAATGGCTTCTGCTTTGGGGAGTTTGTCCGCGAGAGGAGGCCTTCAAACCAGAAATCCGTAAATATCTTGGAAATACGCCCTCGGGGTGCTGTTCCCGTGAATACTCTCAATTGAAGGTCCCAGGAGCTCAGCCAGCCAGAAATAATAGAAGACTTACTCACCTTTTCTGGCCAATTGTTTTCCAATTTAGAGGGGGTTTAGGCTCCTCAAATGTCGTACCACACTTCCGGAAAATTCACCAATATATTCACCTTCGTTGCCCACATTTATGGTTACCCGTCCTGAGCTTCACGAGTGATCACTGGAATAGTTGGTAGGTATGATGCTTTGGTACGAGCGTAGTGCACGACGAGAATTCTCATTGTATCTTTTTTTTTTTTTAGCTCCCATCAATGTTCCGATAGTAAGCTTTTTCGTGTTTTCCTTCAGCAACACCCAATTCAGCCAGAGGTCATGAGATATTCTTTATGATGCGTGTTGTGTATGTATATGGCTGATGTATCGCTGATGTATCATAGTAAATATGAATCATTTGAGGGTCCAAGCCTCCACTTTTAGGAGATGAGAATGCAAGTATCATACCGATAGCCGAGTAATATAATGTGATAAACTCTAGTTTAGTATGATAGAAATCAATCTGATTTGCAGGTCAGCTCACAACGAGGTTATGGTAGAAGCCTCGACTAGGTTGGGGGAGATTGAAAGAGGTGGGTGAATACCTACGAGTCTGTTGTCTGGCAGTTAAAGGTGTTTATCCATAGACTTGACCTGTCATTCCCGTGGGGCCAAATCACTAGGAAGGGAAAACTCGAGTTAGTGTAATCTGGAAATACCTGAAAACTTGATCTTGTTCACCGACGAAAGAAAAATCACAGAATTTTAGCGTATTTTCTAGCCCAAAGTGAGGATCTAACATGATTCTATCATAAGTGTTTTTTTTTGTTTTGGCTCAGCGACCTGAGGAGGGATAAAATTGAGACATTTAAAGCTTAACTTTACGGCGCTTCCCCCCCCTCAAAAAAAAAAAAAACCCCCCCGAAAGTCAAGACTGCTCCTAGTTTCATTGCCGTTTGGTTTGAGCTTCCTGGCCAGCGTGCTCGAATATCGCCAGTTATCCAATGCCTTTAATTGGTAACCGTGTACTTCGTGGTATCACAAGTTCTTGACCACTTAGATCAGGGTCAAAAACCGTCCACTATAGCTGCTGTGTCATATACCACACTAGAATACTTTTTCAGATATCGTAAATTACATAATCCTCCCCAAGCCTAGGGTGCTTACCATGCAGTTGTATTACACATCATCCCGTTTTTTTTCGGGGAAAAGTGGTGCCGCGGGAATGTATTAGCAGCCGAAGAAGCGGTTTCATCATGCAGTCGTTCTTTACTTCAATGCTCTTCTCTTTCTGTGGCGGGGGGAACAACCTCTTGATAAGATCTCTCACTGCTGTAAAGTACAATCCGGTAGACTGCACAACAATATTCCCCCAAACTCGTTTAACTCGACACCCCTGACCCTTTCACAAGATAGTAAACTTTGAATAAGATGATACATCTCCAAGAGCTTATTATCTGCTCCTGGTGTAAGTTTCAAATTAGTGTTTTCTCCTGAGAAGCAACTTCTTTAATCACGTTTTTCCGCATGGCCCACATACCAGCAACACGAGTCTTAGTGGGTTCAAAAAGGGGCTCAATGATATTCCGGAACAACATTGAGACCGAAGACCGTGAGCGAGATACCGTGGGTAGCGTTTTCTGAAAAGTAACCTTAAAAGTGTACCAACAATAGACATCCCTCTCCGTAGGGATCTTCTATTTGGCATTAAGTCAGGCTGGGCTAACGCAGGGGTACTCTTGTTGTGAAGAATCGTAATGCTCCACGATCTTGCCGGGTACTTAGCTCCCTGGGGCTCAAACTTTGTATCTCCAGATTCTTGGTTAGTTAACATAGACTGGACAAGATCGGGCATAATGATACCGCAAAACACAAGCGCTCGCTCGCAGCAGCTGCTTAATTATTTAGCTGGGATAGCCCATTCGTCAAATGTAAATCTGAAGTAAGTAAAGGGGTAGAAGACCATGACAAAACTGGTGTGTAGCAGGACTTTTTTCTAGTCTCGTTTGCATGCTGGGAGATCTCGCATCAGTGAGGCGATGGAGCAGAAATTGCCATACCATAGTGATTAGAATAAAGGGGAGTTTACCTGAAGAACCTTTAAAGGTATCCCATAAATTCCCCCCAGGTTTGTAAAGGACCTTTAGTTATCATACTCAATAGTATCGCCTAGCATTGCTCCTACGAGCTAGGAGGACTTGATAAAAAAATTAAAAAAATTAAAATTCTTACGCTCCTCCTTAAAGCCCCTTGTCTGGGGAAACAATGCTGGATTTGGTGGAATCAGGACCGCGCGACAAACCTCAGTACAGACCGGTAGGTGTATGGTAGATGGAATTATGGAATCGACGAGGGTGGATGGCCCAAACCAATCCAAGTGCATAACGACAACCAGTATTGGATTACCGGTAGGGTCTTGAATGTCACAATGCTCTGAGTATGGGTTTTCTTTCTTTTTTTTTGCCTTGTTAACTAGATGATCACAGAGGCCCAACCTACTGTACGGGGGCAGAGACAGAGGGACCAAACGTTCCGTGCGAATTGCGGTGCATCACCCCAACTTTTAAGCTAGCTTCAAGCTTTGGCTATCACGCCCATGTTGAACCCGTCTGCTCTCGAACAGCTGGTGCGGCCCGGTGGTAAACAGTTGTGGCATCTAGGCAAGTAGCGGTACTGTATCATAGGGTCCCCGATGGCAGCACCATGAGTTAAACCAGGCGAGAGAGTTTGTGGGGCACCCGGGGAATTGGCCAGGGATCACAGTGTCAAGCAGGGTTGTTCCACACTTTCACTCGCTACAATACCCGTGAACTGTAATCTCGAACTCACTCGGTGATAGGAACATCCATCACAGAAGACTTAAGTTAGACTATGTGTCAGTCCCTCTTTCTCAAGGTCGCCCACCGCCCACTGCGCATTGGGGATCAACCTCATCAGACCCAAAATTTACACGTGTGGCACATCAGTGCTTTCCATACTCCTACCGCACCACAACCACTACGCTCAAACTCATACATTTTCGCCGCATCACACATCTGGCTGCTGGCCTGTCTTAACTACCCGTCGTAAGCCAATGCAATCCTAAATTGTCTTCTTGTTTGCCATTTTCCACTCTTACCATCCCAGCCACGGCCAAAACTACCCGTCCCAATGGATTCGCGAACTATCCCCTCCTTCCCCACCACACCGCCAGAAACCATCAAGCCAGAGGTCAACAGCTGGCGAGAAACGGTCCAGCTACCTTCGATATCCCCCCCTGCGGAGATGATGCACTCGCCGACTCAGACCGACGGCAGCGATACAAACAACGATTTCCTGCTACAACCTTCTACGCGAACACGATCGTTTATTCATCACCACGGTACGAAGGAGCAGAAAGCCGGTCGGATTTTCTGGAAATGCACATACTGTGAGGGATACCGCGGTTATCGGCTTGTCCGCTTGAGCCTGTCGACTGACAAAGTGGTGATAGGTCCGAAGAGGTATCTCCTATCCGGGGGGACGGCGAAGCCGGCGTCGCATCTCCGAGATGCACATTCGCAGAAGCTCCGGGAGTCATCGCACCCTGGACCCGCACCATCTTCATCAGCCCATGCTGCGCTGAATCCCTTCCAAAATATGCAATCCGCTGCTGAATTCGATATACTCTCGTGGTACGGATTTCTTTGTAGCTGGATTGTCGAATGCAACGTCCCATTCGAGATGGTGGGAAAGCCCGCATTTCAGTCATTAATAAGGGAGTTCCGTAACGTGGTGTTGCCGCCACCTGATATGATTAAGACATGGATATTGGAGAGCTACGAATCTGCAAAGAGCGAGATGCGAATGCATTTGAAAGCTTCGGTAACCCGGATTCATTTTTCATTCACCAGATGGATCAGCCCGGACAATACCCTAGGGGTCCTGGCCATAATTGGGCATTTCACTAGTGCCTCCGGAAAGCTTTGTAATGCCCTATTAGGGATTAAAAGAGTAAAGGACAACATGTTTCATGCTCAAGCCCTAGCAGAAATATTTTACGACGTAGCTAAAGAGTGAGTCTTCTGTGGCGGTGTCGCAGTGATATTCTGATCTAACCTTGGGCTCTAGATACGATATCGTGGAAAAAATAGGGTATTTTCAAGTGGGGGATACACAATTCGACGACTCAGTGTTAGTTGATCTTGTGAAGCGGGACCAGAGGCCGGAGGAAGAGATACCCTCCTCAAATCGGTCGGTTCGGTGTGTTCGTAGTGACATGGATTCTTCAGTCAGAGCTTTTTGGTTTGGAGACCGGGATGAAGCAGTAGTCAAGAAATTGTTCCAAGACACTATCAAGTCGACCAGAGAGACATCTGCTGAATGGCGAGAACTCGGGCCCTGGGGAAAGTGTTTCAATGTTGCTTTCCGGATACTTGATTCTCCCCGGAATAAGAGAGAGTTAGAGGAACTTGGAGCAAGATCAATGGTGGAATACCATTTGAATGAGGGACATTGGGATTCTGCTCGGGTTATGCTTGACCGTTTCTTAGAGAATGAACAAGTTGTGGAGCAATTTATTTCACGTCATCCAGAATTATCTCTTGACCATTTATCGGGTCCGGAGTGGGCCGAGCTGCGGGAAGTAAGGGGAATTCTCGGTACCTTCTTGGACTGTATACAGAGTGTGGAGGAACGACCTGCCGGAACTCTTTACGACATTATTCCCCAACTCGACTTTCTCGCAGGAAAGTATCGAGCTGTGGCAGAAAGCTTCCCGCCCAATACTCAGATATACATCAATGCACAAAAAGGACTAGAGAAATTGATAGAGAGCTCGCGTATGGCCTGGAAAGTGCCAGCTTGTGTGGCTGCTGTTGCGCTGGATCCAAGGTGCAAGTGGGATTACTTCGTTTACGGAGTACAGCACGGAGAGTGTACATCTGAGGCTGTAGAGCAGGCTAAGGTCGAAGTAAGGGGATTATGGGAAAGAGAATACAAGAAGCCGGAAACCGCCTCGCCGCCCATGCCTATGGCTATAGACGATGGAAGCGGTAGCAGCAGTGCCGACATTGGTAGTTCGGCAAAGCCTGCTAGGGGATTTCAGAACGATTTTCATGGCTGGCTCGAGAAGCGACGAAAGGTACGCGGTGACCAGTATGATCGGTTCAGTAAAGCCCCATTGGACCCGTCCGTGGAAGACCCTTTTGAGTACTGGTGGGCCCAAGGACCAACCGATCCAGAGATTTCGGTTATGGGGCTAGATATTTTCTCGATCCCCGCTATGGCCGCCGACACAAGTGAGTTTTTTGGTCACCACCCCCTATGTAGAAACCAATACAATCCTAACACCCGGGGACAGAACGACTTTTCCTAGACTGCGAAAAGCCACTACTAGAAACGTCAAGTGGTGTAGGATTGGATGGAACCGAGGCGGTAGAATGTTTAAAATCATGGAGAAAAAGTGGGCTTGTTGAGCCTGTGTACAAAATCTCCGGACGAGCTATTTCTTCACCAACACGGAGCAGTGAAGGTTTATAAATGCGGCTAACGTTTGTAAATAACGGGCGGGAGTTTGAATCGGGGAGTTTCTTCTTATGGGCTCTGGTATCATAGAAAGCGACCATGCGCATTTTATTGTATTTTACGGGCGTTTTGTAGCTCAAGCATTGTTCTTCAATAGTTATTGATCATGAGCGTTAAGGGGTCTTTTTATTTTTTATTTTTCCTATTCTTCCTTTATCTTTTTTTAGCTGAAATCATAGACATGCAGCATCCCGATTCCAAAAAGAAACACTACCGTATTGTGATCTAAAAGCCGCAAAAATAGTTTATAGTCCCTTAGCACAGGAGCGGGTCGATGGCTAAGGAGGTTTAGTGCTATTTGGAGCGGGAATTGCTCCTGTCCCTTCATTTTCCCGCTATTGCTGGAGGTAAGTTGAGAGGGCAGACAGCGGTGGGAGAATAACTGAAAGGGAAATAAATAAATAGAGGCGGCAAATCCAGAGTATGTTGCATAAAACAATGTTTTCCAAGATCCTCGCTGAATCCATGACTGCATTTAGGGCCGTCGGTGAGGGACTCCCCATGATAATGCGGCCAGCATATCCAAAAACCACCTCTGATACTGTACCGCATAGTACCAGCCCATCCTCCTCACACACTCGCGCGCCTCTCTCCTCCCCCCGACAAAGTTTACCTTCCTGGCTCAGCCCAACAAAACAGTTTCTGCGAAGAAGTCCCTAAAAGATGCCAGCACCTCGGCTTGAACCGCGAACTGTCCTCCTGGAACGTAGTTTTACTATCCAAGTAATGTATCACATGGGCCGGTTCTCCACCCTACCGTTTTCCCCCCTTCCAACTCCTCCTCTTCTCCTGCTGTACCTTGTGTACTGCAACTTACCTATCATGCACCACATACAAGCACGGTACCCTGCGCTGCACAAGTACACCACGAGCGAATCCACTGCCAGAGGAAAAATAAGCTAGTAGAGTGCCGTGCTCGTGTGAAGATGGGACAGGTTTTTTTCTTCTTTTCTTTTCTTTTTTTCGCTGATTGGGTTGGTCGTGTAACGATGGCCTTGTTTTCAGATACTGATTGTGAGATCGATACAAGTAGCGTACAGTGCATACCACCCCTCCTCGTACTGTACCGATTCCGAACCGGTGCGGATCACAGCTCTGATTGGATTCTTGGGCGGTGGATGGAACGCACTGTGTTTACTAATGTTACTTTTCATAGGAAGGTGGGTGAGTGAGGATGACATAAGTCCACATTTTTTCCGCACTTCTTTTCCTTTCTTGGTGGACACCAGTTGGGGATATGCTGAATATTTTGTCTATGGGTGAGGGGGGGGGTGTCGTTGGGCCTCTCATATATATATATTTTGGGAGGAAGTGCATATATATTGGAAGTGAAGCACCAGTGCCGGTACTGATCCTCTGCTCGAGTTCGAAGGAGATGGTAAGCATCTTTGTTATCGAGTGCGTACTGTACAAGGGTGTGGTACAGTACTGTAGCAACGCTTAAAATCGCCGGATCAGGGTTGGACGCAAAGCATTAAGCATGTAAATTGAGCTGAGAAATAAATTAACCTCAAAGAGATCCGATGTCGAACCCCCCCCCCCCCCCCGCGTTCGTAGTGATAGTGCTGCAACTGATGTTGCTGGTATTGAACAGGGAGGGGCTTAAAGATCGTGATGCTGAAAGAAACTAAAGCATGTTGTTCTTATGGATCCCCCGCCCTCACTTACTCCCCCCCACCGCCACCTTCCTCACGTGCGATTTATGAGAAGTATGATACCATGTGGATGCGGCGGGGAGTTTTCGGTAATGTTGATTCGGGAGCGTCCTTATGCTCGTTGTTTTTCTTTTTTCCTTGGATGAGGATTTTTCTTTTATCGTGAAACTGGATGTATGATATTGTGCTAGTGGGTGACATGTCGTGATGAAGTGGTTGGCACGGGGGGCGGGGGTATGGTCTGGACTGGTCCGGTCCGAGGCGGTCTTTGCACTTTTGCACACTGCGTGATAGATGTCCATGGGTTGGTCTGCGCAAGGAGATGTGACGAGTAGTGGATGGAGGTTGAAAAGGGAGAGCACAGTAAGGAGGAGGGGTTCTTGGCCGATACTCGCCCATCTAGATTGGGAGGTCTTCAGCTAATTCTCTGGGGTAGATGGTTGGATCATGATGTGTTGTCTTCGTTGGGAATCATGTGTACTTGTATTGTCTTTTTACTTCCCTGAAAAAGAAAAAAAAAGATGCGGGTGGTGGGAAATTTTGGGGTAAGCATGAGGAGAAATAAGTGAATGGATGAATGGAGTTATGATACAAGGTCGTGATACCGTATCATCTGTCTTCCAGGGGTGGTGACTGGATTACTATATCCGTGACTGCGATTGGGATAGTGCTGAACACATAAATTTATTCGTCCCTACCATTATCGTATGTATGGTCGCTTGGGATTTGACAGTGTTGTGGGTAGCATTGGTAGTTTCGTGGAAGCAGCAACTATTCACTACCCACTGGTAGGTAGGTGTGCTTGGTATGGGACACCCTTAGGCGAACTTTATGATAGGGATTCCGCGTGATGAGTTGGGGTGGGGTGGGGTTCTTCAGGTTTTGGTGTGAATTGATTGGACTTTTGTCTTCTACTACTTTCTTATCCCGTTTCTGGTGGGGATATGACGAAGTATGGTGGTGGACCGAGGTGCTGCTTTCTTTTGGGACTGATATAAGAAAGAATGCACATCTGTCCGCTGTCGTTCCTGCCCTTGTAGTCGCATAAGGACCCAGCACTGACGGTAGCATATTGTGATGTTTTGCTCCCGAGTTCCAGTCTGTCTGTGAGTAGCGATCATGACGTACTGATGGTCTTCCTTTGCTATGCAGCTCTATGGAGTATCGACTTCTCATTAATTATAATAGGTCGGCATTTCAGATGGAGAGTATTGGTATGGAACAGTAGAGTACCTTGGACAGGAGCGCGCCTTTTCGCAATTGTGCTGCACTCGTACAGGATAGGGTGTGAGATGCTACTTAAGCCTTGCACCATCCAAGCTACCAAGGAATACTATGACACCGCATCATATTGGCACAAGCTCGTCCTCCGTGTTTTCAGGTTAGTGTGTGACTTCCGGCTGGATATAAGGTCGATTTTCTACATAATCTGGTCCATTTATAGAGCCACAGTAACGATATACGATTAACCAGATTATGCAATGAAATTCCCGGACATCCATAGAACCCTTGGCGCTTGGTCGGTTTTGAATTTTGACGGTTGGGGTTCACAAGCGGTGACCTACGGTAGACTGACTTTATTATTAAACTTTTCAATTTTGGTCGGGTTTTGTATTCCGGGGGTGGGAGTAGATCAATTGCCCATATCTGGATTGGGTTGAGAATATTGTAAGTGATCGTGCCGTACTAGTATGATTGTCTCGAACTGATCCGGTAGGGTGCAGTACTATTGCCTTTCATGTTGAACCCTATAAATTTAAACAAACCACATCTCCGACGATGTCTCTTCAAGTAAAAAAGGTTATTCGATGCGCCCTAATTCAATAAAATGATGGCATCCTCACTCACTCACTCACCCACTCACTCACTCACTCAAGTACTAGAATCACAAGTCTGAGCCCTCCTCCATGAATCGTCTAAACACCCTAACAACCTTATTTAACTCAAAGACCGGAAAAAAGAAGAAAGAGTAAAAACCAACATGCCTCGCCCAAGTCCTAGCCACACAATACCTGGATACCGACCCTCCACTAATCCCAGCAAGCCAAATCTGATCAAGGCGTTTAACACACAATCCAGAACACTCTTCGATCAAAAGGCTAGAGGTTACGAACATGTTGTTTTTCTGGGTATTTACTGGGAGGACGAAGATATGCCTTGTCGTCGTGAGGTACGTTGCGCTTCAGTAACCCAGGGTTCAAGTCACCGAGTGTAGCCACGGGGGGGGGGTGCGCTTCTAACCTGACCTTAATGACTTAGGTATTCCTCCTAGCCTCCTTCTTCGAAAAAGTGTTCCGGGCTAGTTTGAAGACATTCGCAATCCCTAGGGTGAACAGCCAGGGGAGTCTCAATGCCATGATGTCCAAGTTCGTCATGGAGAACCAGGGTGATGGTCGATTGTTAATAGTGCACTACGGCGGGCACGGGACTTCGAGTAATGGGTTGGCACTTTGGGCTGCGTGAGTCATGATGCGTTTCATCTTATCTCAACCTCTCACATCACAATCTTTTAAAAAAACTAACAAAGATTGATCCGATCTGACTATTGTGTCACAGCTGGCAGACATTAAAACACCCCCGCGGCCTCCCCTCGCCGACAGTCGACTGGTTCCGCACCCAACCCATCCTCATGAGCCCCAATGACAAAGGGGACGTCCTTCTCATAATCGACGCCTGTCACTCCTCCGCAGCCGCAGGCGCCCGCGGTTCCGTCTCCAACAGAAAAGTGGAACTAATTGCCGCGGCCACTGTGAACTCCACCACCCCCGGCCCCGGACATCACTCCTTCACCGTTAACCTCATCCGGATAATGAAAGAGCTCATAATATCTGAAGGGAAATTTTCCGTCTCGACCCTGAATCGCCATCTTCAACTTCGGGAGGCGTCCCTCCATGCTACTCCTCACTATTCAGATTTGTCGGCTAACGACTTGCCGAGTATCATGTTGTGCCCCGTGGGCGCGAGCGCTGTGTCGGCTGGACACCGCCGGGAGAGGGCGCAGAAGAACAAGGCGTATTTGAACCTTGTGGTTGGGATTAACCAGGAGATTGATGAGAAGGTCCTTGGGGAGATAGTCGCCTGGCTTAGGAAGTCGCCACCCGGGATAGTTTGTGAGTGCGAGATGCTGGACGTGTTGAAGAGGGATGGGAGTGCTGCTGCGGGGCGAAGGGTTGGCATGGGGGAGATGTCGAATCAGGGGCCTCATGTCAGGTCGGGGCCCTCTTTGGATGCGGACGATCTGGCTAGTATTGCTATCGGGAGGTGGGCAGAGTACTCGGGCGCGGGAGCGTGACTGGTTTGTTTTATCATAGTGATAGGGGATATAAATTCTGGGTATCGAGTAATAGAGTATCACGGGCCTACAGTTAGACTTAGATACTATAGAAGGCCGTTATTCGTTATTTGTTCACTTTCCTTTGTTTCTATTCGGACTTGGTATGATAGAGAACTGCCTCCGCTCAAACCAATATTCCCCGATTCTTAATCAGAACCTGTAGGAAAGCTTAAGAGCCTTTCCGCATATGAATTAAATTTCATGCTTTCATCTCGCATCACTCGAAGTGGACCGGAGTTAAGGCCAATACATCTCCCACCACCCCCCTTTTCCAACTCAATGCATCCCCTTAGACTCCATATATCTTCAGCACCACCTCCCCAGCTCTAACTAGCAGTTTCCGACGTATATCGCTACTCAAGTGATGTCGTCCATCAAATCTATGAAAACTATTTTACGGTGTCGTGCTGTGGACGATTCTTGTGTCAACACCCACTACCGGTACAGTACGCACTCGAACCCCCTCGCAGACCAAACAGCAACCATGCACGAGTGATTTATCATGACGACACGAGAGGAGCATGCTGTGTCATTGGACGCTAGGGATAATAGGGAACTTGGTGCATTCTTGAGCAAGAGTAATGGGAGCCGCAAAAGTGATGACGGGACCTTTATCGTTGATAACTCTCCCCACGGGGGTGTCATTTTATTTTTCCTATTTGACGAAATAGCAGCTCTAAGTTGATGTGTTGGGAGTGTGTATTTACCTTAGTTAGGTCGGGGATGCGGAAGGGAAAGGAAACGGGAGGAATTCACGATGGTCGCCTTTAAACTTGGACATAGAGTGATTTATGGGATCGCGTGCTGGTGAATTGGTTGGTTTTGATGGCAAAAAAGTGCAAGATCAAAGGCAGTAACCGTCGATGATGCGGTACATGCGGTAGAGCCAGTCTGCCGGCCAAAGCGGCACAAACACGATACCGTTTACACCACCGCCTTTACATAGCAAGGCATGCATAGTGACATTTGCTATTGCGGACTGAAACCGGCAAGAGGGCTATATCGACTATATCATATACCTATCACAGATACCTTATCCGAATTTGCAAATATTGATTGCGAGGTTGCACCAAGTAGGATCAACCTGTCTTTACTGATTCCATCTTCCCTTGGTGGGTCGATCTTCCAGCCGCAGGGGACGGACTATGCCACAGATTTCGGTATCCGGGATCTTGCCAGAGTGCTTTATATGGCGGGGAAAAATGGGCATTTGCAATTGGAGTTGGGTAATCTTAATTGCCCTCGGGATGTGCGGGATCCCTCCTGGCACATTTCTTGGGTAGGAATGATTGAATTATCGCATACCCGTGAAATGGCAAGGTCTTACATTGAAGTCTTCAGCTCCTAGGAATCTTGGCCGGAGTCCGAGACACAGCCCTGAGTTATGCACTACCTACATCATTGACAGAATCTAAAGTGTCATTAGGTGGCGCAGGCAACGTCAGGACACCTAAAGGTCAAGGATAATATCAATTCGTTCAACTAATTTACCGTCAGCTTCCTCCAAACAAATGGTATCATAAAGATTGGAACCTCCATGGATGCCCCCATCCCTTTCCACACCCCCGTGGTAACAAAGGAAGTCCATATCTAGAGAACCTCCCCAGTAAATCACTATAGCTCCAGAACGATCCACTAACTTCCACAATCAGCCACAACATCCTAGCTTCCTTCCACAATCCCTAACGCTGATCCCTTAGCTTCAAAACACCAAAGTAAGTGCCTTTTGAGGAATGGGGATCGCTCTCGTGCGCTGCCCGTTGGCCCGATGCTGGAAGGTGGTAATTTTGACGCGCTGTGCAATATCGCAACCGGGAACCCGACCTCGCAGGAAGCCTTACCCCCCCCTAAAGGATAAATATACCCTGTACCAGACACGTCGGAGTGACTTTGCCTCCCGGAAATGCCCTTCCACGTCTCACTAGGTAAACCACATCCGAAATGTCTCCTGGGCACCGCTGCAGGGTATCCAGTGAGTGTGCCATCCCGGTGCATCACATTACTCAAGATAGCTCCACCGTGGTGTGATTTCACACAAGGTCACTCGAAGCAGTACCCAGGCTGCGTACGGCTTCCGCACTGTCGTTTCATTGGATTGTTCCCAGGCTTGGGATAAAATCATAGGTCCCGCGGCCTGTCTATTTTCTTACTCCGGCGCCCGGACCCACTCGAGTAACTAGCATGGATCATGCACAAATATGATACAACGAGGAATGGCGGTTGCGGGAGTACTCGAGTACGGTAGTGGAAGCCGCTCAGGCTATTCAAAAGAATCGTTAGCGCAGTGTCCGGGAGTAACATCAAAGCAATATTACACCCCCACACTACACTCATCACTCGCGTGCCTCAAAAATCGTTACCCCACCGGCTACTACCACCATCAATTCTCGCTACTCATGTCGCTAACTTTGTCATACAACCTCTCCTCATCCTCGTATCCAAAAATTCACCCATTATAAACGCCCCCAATCACTTCGTAACTCATTCCTAGGGACACCAAGGTTGAATCCCTGGTGGCCCCCTAACCCCCCCCCCATACATGCCCAACCCAGGAGAATAAGGAATAGTAAAAAAGATTCGAAAATTAAAAATAAAAAAAAGCAGACCCCCAGAACAATATATACCACAATGGACAGACGAAATAAAACTAAGAGAAAGAGGGGGAAAAATAGAGAAACAAAGGCGTTGAATTAGGGCCCCCCATCTATAACATTTACGACGAACCGGAACTTGTACTCAACTTTTTCAGCAACGTATCGAATCGACTTAGGAGATCCGCGATCCGGAATGGCTTTGATATGGCATCGTCCTGTGATGGTTAGCCACTCTCTTCGAAGGTTGCGGGATGGAGCACAAGCGCGTTCAGGAAGGGAAAACGTACCATTCCCACTTCAGTCATCCTCGCTACTTGCTCCGGACGGGCGTTGGCGCTAATGCCCATTATTGGAACGTGCCGTCTGATCTTGCCAGATCTTTCCAGCTCCCTGATCTTCACTGTCGCTGTATTTCCATCCATCACGGGCATCTCCATGTCCTATAATCACCGCATCAGCACCTCACCCATGACAGATAATGGGAGACCGACCATCAAGATAACGTCAATCTTAGTCGCTCCGTCCTTCACGAATTCACTCTTGATAATAAAATCCAACGCCTCCTGCCCATTACCTGCCACATATGTCACACATCCTTGATTCCGCAATTGCCTCCTCAGAACCTCCTGATTAATCAGATTATCCTCTACAATCAAGACCCCATAACTGATCTGCTGCCTTTTCTGAACCCCTTCCGTTGCCTTCGGTGGTGGGTAGTCCTTCGTTGTTATCAACTCTGGCTTTGGCAGTTCAGGGTATTCCACGGGAGCTATATTCGAACCAGGTGAAGGTGCGGTACTGGACTGGCGGGCTTTTATGTAGAAAGAGAAGGAGCTACCTTTGCCCTCTTCAGAATACACACCGATCTCTCCACCCTGGATACGACAGAGCCGACGGCAGATGAACAAACCCAGGCCCGAACCACCATACGTAACGTGCGTACGGGGAACCTGTTCAAAACGCTTGAAAAGTTTCGTTTGCCACTCTGCGCTAATTCCAATACCGCTATCCTGTACAATGTCAAAGATTTGAAGGCATGGTAAATGTGAATGAAATACCTGAACAGTGACCAGGATGAATATAGGGTCACCGGTTCCCCATTCCTGGGCCATGTCTTGTGGAAGGCGATCCTCGGACTCCCGGTACATGACTTCGCCATGAGCTGTCGGCCTCTCCAAGGTCGCTCCTAGCTTGATAGTAACCTCCCGTTTTCCAGCTTGCTGGGAGGTGAATTTGATAGCTTGAGAGATCAGCACACGCCCAATTTAAAAACCGCAATCGCACGAACCGTTTGTCAAAAGATTCATCTGGCCCAACCACAGTTAAAAAGCTAATCATAGAGCCAGACCCGAAAGACCTACCAAAATCTGCGAGAACCGTGCTGGATCAGCCTTAACCCAATCAACACTCAGCTCCTTGTAAGATTCCTCGAGCTAGTCGAAATATTAGTTCAAGGATACCTCGCATTCAGAAATGAGAGTAGGACTCACGATAAACTCAGAAGTGATGCCCTTCACGTGCAATTCAGACTGGAAGATCTTCATCAATTGGGATATAACCGCATGAATCTGTACAACTACAGGCACGACACTCAGAAGCATCGAGTCTAGCTTACTAAGGGTAAGAACGTCATCTATGATCCGCATCTATCTTCTTGCGTTAGCTCAATACTGCCCCCTCCCCATATCCCCCCTCCCCTTAACACATAAAAACCAAAAACAGACTTCACATGACTGGTCTACAAACAGACCTGATGCTGCACGCAAACCAAAATTGTGGACGCTGAATCAATCATCTCCTCCAGATCCAAATTACTATCCTCCCCTTTTTGATATGCAATCAATGCACTCAATATCCCGTCTGCGCACTGCAACGTTGCCGAGAACGGATTTCGAAGTTCATGACTGAATATGTCAATAAAGTTTTCCTGCTGACGTCGCCGCTCAACAGCTTGTGTAGATAGCTGCCGCTGATACTCCTCGTTAAGTTTGACACTAGTAATGTCAACCAATGTTAAGATGTACCCTGTAACCTCTTCACCTTTGGAGGCCGGCGCCTCTACGGTCTGCACAACAACAGAACAAGAAACCCAATACTTCCACCCCGGAGACCGCAAAGGGTCGTTACCCAACCTGCACTCAAGCTTCATATTCGACCTCGTTGCAACTGCGTTGTCGAAAGACCTGGAGACCCGTTCCGCGTCTCCTTTATAGACCATCTCCCGCCATGTATCTCTTTCATGCTCTACTGGAAACCCCATCAAATTTCGATACGCCTCATTCTCAAACCGGATTTTCCCATCAATATGTAATATCGCCAACCCCACTGGTATCGTTTCAGCTGTGCGCGTGAAAAGTAGCTCACTCTTTCCGAGCTCCTCAGTCCGCTTCTTCAACAGTTTCTGCAACTCTGCGGCTTGAGCGCGAGTTGCCCTTTCAGTCTCTTGGTCCACAGCCATAGGGACTTCTGCCCTTAAAAGCCTTACTCTCCCCGTTGTCGTAGATAGCTCCTTCATCAGTAATTCTATCCAGAGTCGACAATCTGCATCAACAGGCCTCCGCGGATTCAACCCGAGTATGAGGAAACCTTGAGTGATTGAACCCGTTGTCTGGATGGGTATAACGGCAGCGCGGGTGGGCGGTTCATCAAACCCCCGGCACATAATAGTTTCACTCTTGGGTAAATTGTCCATATACTTGATCACGGCCGCGTTATTTTCCCGCGCTTGAACCATTTCGTTGGCAAAATAGCAAGACCGCTCCTTGAGATCACACATGTTGGGTGCCAAAATCCCACCTTCGGGAAAACCGACGTTCCCTTCAAGCACGCAGTATTCATTCTCGCCACTGGCCCAGGAATCCTCATCCACCAGTGTACGATAGATGAGCATAAAGGGAGAGTCGAGAGGGTTGTCGCTGAAAGCCTCTAATGCCCTTCCCCAAAAGTTGTCTCCATTCAGATCCCTTACGGAAGCCATTAGCGCCCCCATCTTTCGCAGCGTCTGCATCCTCCTAATTGATATAATGTGTCGACTGAGCTCAAACGCTTGTTCCAGAACACCCTCGGGTGCACCGGAATCGCCAATTATTGCCGATATTGTGAAATCAAAGTAGCATTCTTCAACCCAATCACCGCGGTTGAGAAATAATTGTTCCGCCCGCTTGACGATAGATCTCCCGTGACGGAATGCCCCATCAAGTAGTGGCATGAAATAGCTCTGGAGCTCCGACCATCCCTGGGCAAATCCCTTCCCAAGAATCCGAGGATCCTTGCTCTGCGCTATCTTAACCCATTGATCATTATACAAGATCATATATGACGGGCCCCAGTATATCGAGGTAGGGTAAGGCATGGCCATTATCGAGTTTGCCCATGTGCGCAGAGAGCTTGACCACCCGTCGAGGGGGCCACAAGACGTAGTAGACCTAGAAAAGCATTAGAAGGCACAAACCCTGGGGAAAACTCATACCACTTGACGTTCCCGAGGTTGCGGAGGTGTCGAGTAGAGTTCCTGTACAAGGGGTTTCTGATCCAATCCATCGATGGCCCAGTAAGTCGCGGGTATAGTTTACTGCAGGCTAGCCCAGCCTCGGACACAGCAAAGACTGGAACAGATAACAGTTTGTCCCCATCAGAATCACCAGCCTCGAGAACCGTGCCACCAACTTCGAAATCCCCCTCCCGGCCCACTACCCCCTCTTCCTCCTCGCCATCCCCAGAGTCGACAGGCAGGCAATCACTTCCGGTATCAACAAGTTCCTCGTGTAGGCCCCCCATAATCCCAAAGTCTCCATTCACAAGCATCTCATCATGTCCGCCGGCCCCATACCCCCGAGGCTGCACCTCCACCTGAACCCCTACATTATCCTGAAAATCATCAAAAGTGCTCGGCCGAGGATCCTCCCGGTCGGGAAGATCGATGCCAGGCGGGCCAGGGATGCGAGTGGCGACAATAGCCCTAACATCCTCCACCCCAATATCCATAGACTCGAACCTCCAGAATCCATCATCGAACGTCCCACTCTCCCGTACAAACAACTCGTTCAGTAGGCCGTCCACGGAGTTCTCAGGGCCCGCCCGTGTGCGTAGCGTCCGATAGGCTTCATTCTCCCACAAAGGTTCTGGGCCCTCGAGTGAAGCGATGAGCGTAGGCCTTGGATCCGTTTCCAGAAACTTGAGCAAGAGTTGAGACAATGAAGCGTTTGTCTTTTTCTTGGGCATCCTGAATATATGGGGATATGAAGGGTTTTAGTCCAGTGCGGAGGAGTGCGGGGGGGTAGGTAGATAGGGAATGGGGAAGGGGAGGGGGAGGATACATACGCGTGCGCAGAGGGAAAAGTCCTGATCCTGATAAGCCAAAATAGAGTCCAACCGACTAGCGATTAGAGGATTATGGGGATCGCCGGCACTGTAAGAGTTAGGAGAATTTAGACTCCTTACGGTTAGACTAGGGTAGAAGTCTCTTAAGATGCTTCTTTTTCTTTTTTTCTTTTTCTCTTTTTTTCTTCCTTTTTCCTCTTTTTCATTTCCTCTCTATTTTCCCTTTCCCTCCCTCTCTACCTCAGCTTTCACTTTCCACTTCCTTCCCTACAATTCAGTGCGGCAACGTATCACATTTCCCTTTCCCCTCCTGTAGGGCAAGGAATCCCCGGGAGTGAGAACCGAGATGCGTTGATTCGCCACAAGCCTCTGTGCAACCCTGGCATAGGGAAGAAATGGTGCCCGCAGTGGACAGAGGGGCTCCGAGTACAAGTACCATACAAGTAGAAAACCCGACAAACCTGACATCATTATGGCCAAAACTCTACTCGTATGACACAGCTTCCATGGTTGAATCCGACCGTAGTTATCACATCAGCACCGCAATTTGGTTTCATACAAGTTGTTGGCGGCGAATCACGCTTAGACTATATATTCTCAGGGATGCTGCTCTCGAGCGCCAGTGTCGCTACTATGCGGCTGTGCCTTTGTGGGTGGGCATAAGAGGTCCGCTCGCCCGCTGTAGGGGCAGCAACACCAACATCAGGAAAGGGTACTTGTGGCCTACCGTGCCGGTATTCTTGCTATCCTACTCGTGCTCGTACCGGGGAATGCCAGCGAAAGTTTTGGCAGTTTTCACCCTGACAGCTGGTGGCTGAACACACGCACCACCAGACTACTTCCCTAAGAGCTGGTCGACGACCATTTTAGGGTTAGGAAGCAGAGTGAATCCCAATCCTTATCCCTCCCATGCCTGAGCAACAGCGTTCTGTAGTGTCGTCAGGTGCCGTACCGGTACCCCGGCCGAGTACGGGAGAGTTGCCATCGCCGTGATGGACCCATCAACCCAACCAACGTGCCCATAGTAGACTAGCTACCGTAGTATCACAGGTTACCCCACAGTACCTGTACAGTACCCTACAAGTGTCCAGGTACTCAAGCATGCCCAACTGACCTGTCAAGAGAACCCACCCATTTACTCGAGTACCTACTGGAGTACAGGTGCTTAGCGTACCCGAGGAATACCCGAGGAGTAAGCTTTCCACCGCCTATCATTTTTCGCTGATCCCGACAAAACTTTCCATCCACCGGCATACCCTCAGGTACGGTACTTTGTTTCAATCGTGTCCATCTCTGGGTTGATCTGGTGTGCTCAATCGATCGACTCGCAATCGAAGACAGGGTTCTAGGATGTACGGTATGATACGGTATTGAACAGGGGAATTTCAGGGTGGGAAAGTTTTTTTTCGCTTTCCTACAAGTGGTTGCCCTTAATTGGTAGGTGGGTGTAGTTAGTCATAACTCTTCACTCGAAGACCCTTGGCAGCGACGAGGTTGCTCGGTGCAAAGCACACCAAGATCAAGGGGTTTTCGAACCAACCACATGGGCGGAAACAGCATGAGAAGAAAAAAATTCAAATAGTATGATAATTTGCTGCAGTAGCGTCCAGATGGAAGGTCTGGGGTTCTCTCCTTCAATCCTCCTACCCGTAGAGTAGTAACGTATATAATCTCATTTTTTTTCTTCCCTGATGTGATACCTGCCAAGACTAGAGCGGTAATTTATCAAAATTTACCCAGCCCAGATACCGGTGTGGAGAATTGCTTGATTTGGAGGTGCCTTTCATGTATTTGATGGGGAGGAGGCTTTGGATATTTTTCATGTGTAAGAGGGGGCTTGGCGTGCAGGATTTTCTTCTTATAGCTTTCTCTTTTTTTCTCTTAGCAACAACGAGAACACACACACACCCACCACTGGGAAATAGAACTTTTCATCTCTACCGAACTGAGCCTACATTTCTTTCATTGATTCCTCTGTGTTGTTTGTGAAATTGATCACTGCTCATCAGTCCCGATTATCAGGCAACTACTTTCTGGTATATTGGGAAAGTAAAGTGAGTTAGCAGGTAGGGCACAGTGCGTAGTCAAACCACCATCCAGAAAAAGGGAAAGAAAAAACCCCCCCCTGACAAAGTGGTGCTCTGAAATGGATTGGTGGTAAACTTTGACCCCTTCGCCATACCTTACCTGCTAAGCATCATTCGTTTACTGGATATCGGAATAAGAGACACAACAGAGGTATTATCTGAAGAAGTGGTAGAGGGAAAGGACGACTGTGACTTGCAATTCCGTTTCGGGCAAGATTTTTTTCCTCCGACCGATCTAGAGAATTTATTTTCATCACCGTTAAGCAGTTCAGATTCTCATTCAGAGTATTTCCCAGTTGTCTCATTGATAATGAATTATTATCAAAGATCACCTGGTATGGAGTTCACTGGAGATGATGATTCGATTAGCATTGAAGCCTTTCTGAGTTGGATGGAATCATGGCTTGCGATATTGGGACCAGAGTTCAATGGTAGTACGATGCAGTCAAAACGGCTCCGTGTAGCCCAAATTCATATGGCGTACCCGATGAAATCTCCTGCAGGGCCCTTTTTGAGACAACTTTCAAATGAGGTTTTATGGGATGAGGCTGCATTCACGAAAGCATTGGTGGAGCAATTCCAAGATACAGACTTGGATGATCAAGCTTACGGAGAGATCCTTTCAATTATGAGCAATGTTAGATAAGGAGAACGGGACGTATTCCCCTATTCACGAAAGGTTCTCAAGCTTCTTCAAAGAAAGCCATCGGATGTCCCACAGTTGGATTACGTCTTAATTGGTTACTACATCGACGGTCTCAAAAGTCAATGGTTGCATGAAATGGCAACAGTGAGCTTCCGCAGAGCAAGGTCACCAGAAACCCCATATCAGGTTGTGAAAGGAATCATGCGGCTGGCATGGCAGCTCAAGATCAAAGGCTACGACAAGTCTAGCAATCGGGACAATGAGGACACGAGTGATGAGGACGAGTTTGGTTTCTCAGATGATTCGGCAAGTGACTCAGACTCTGAGTTTGAGGAGTATCGTCATTATTCGAAGAAGCGGAAAGGCCCTAGAAAAGCTACAAAGGCAAAGAAGACAAGTAGCAAGAAAGGATGCCGGACACAGTACAGAAATGGCAAGAGAAGTAAAGGGATCGAGGACGAGGAGGATACTGTACGAGGAAAGGTTCAAGAGTTACAGGAGATGATGCGGGATTTGTTGAAACTGCAGAAAGGGACGGCAGCTGATACCGAACGTGCAGTCGCCACTCAGCAGGAGACAGAAATCATTCCTCTTGACAGTTATGCTGTTACAGATGGCTATGGGCAATACCCTCAGGGAGGAGGACACTTGCGAGAATATCAGAGCACCAGCTATCGAAGTGGTCCAGGTGACTATTATCCAAATCGACGAAATCAAGTACCACGGATGGAGAACTATAGCCGAGGGCCTCAAGGGGGTCAGGCATTTTTCAATGGGATGCCAACAGAGCCCAGACGTGGAAGGCCAATGGATAGTCTTCGCTTTTCAGATCACGTTAGACAGCCAGGACCTGGGTTTGTCTCGCAACATATAACTGCACTGCCAGAGCCTTATCAAGCGGGACCTGCATCTCCTGAGAGTTCTGTATCTCAGCCTATTGTGGGACCTAATGGGTTGTTATACCATCCAGCTCATCAGCAGGTATGTTACTATTGTCAAGAAGAAGGCCACTTACGCCCGCAGTGTCCAAGATTACGGGGGTATCAATCTGCATCGAGATCAGCAGCTGTTGTATCCGAACATCCAGATCGCTCATCTACACCGAGGGAAAGACTGTTAGTCCAAGGTGACAAGCCAGTTAATGTAGTAGAGGTTGCTACTCGGTCCTCAGCGCTAGATGGTATGAAGATTCGTGAGGTAACTGGAACTGAAGTAGAGCCTTCGGATTTGACAGAATTTCTTCGCAAGGTGTAAGACAGTGAGGATGATGATGATGATGATGATGTATCTGAAGAAGATGGAGCTCTGGTAATGGCTGGAGAGCGAGCCCATCATTTTAGCGAATTACCACTTGAGTTTGATGCAGAGGCCAGACCTGCGAGCCAACGACAACGAAGAGATACTGAAGATGATGAGGTTGTAGAATTGACCGCAGGAAAACAGAAGGTTAAGGCTCCTATATTAAAGGGTGTACACAGGCCAATTCGGATGATGGCAGGTCAGGAGAAATTTGACTTTGTTGGTGCCTTTTGGGATGCTCCAGTAATCGGGCTGAATTGGAGTTCATTCTTTGATCTTGCACCTTCGGTCAAGAAGGATATTTGTCATTTATTGGTTCAAGAACAGGCGAGAGGCTTTCAACGGGCTAAGGGTAAAGCCAAGGAAAAGAAAGTTATGATGGACATGCAAGCAGGAGCAAAAGAATTTCCTAGAGAGGAAGAAGCGCTGGCTGTAGCTACAGATCGAGACTTGGGAGATGTCATGAACTTCTACATAAAGGGAATTATCAAGACAGAGAAAGGCAGTTATCGCATTTCTAGAATCTTGGTTGATGCAGGCTCGGTTGTTAATCTCATGCCGATTCATCTATTACGGTTGGTTGGCGCAAAGATGAAGAAAGCTGGAGGGATGGTTATTCGAACAGCAACGAATGCCCTGGCGAAGATTGCCTGCTGTGCAGATATTCGGATCACGATTGCGGGCGTCCCATGCGATCTCCGTATTTATGCTCTTCCAGAGGAATACAAGCCAACATATCCTCTATTGTTGAGTAGGCGATGGCTTCAAGCAGTTAAGGCCAAGGATGATTATGCGACTGGCAAGTATTACATCATGGGCAGTCAAGGTGCTCGAGTACAAATACCAAGTGATGAACGCTACAAGAATGTTAGGAGAGAAAGTTTGGAAAGGCGGAAACCCCGCATACCAATTGTCTTGAGAGATAAGAAAGGTGGTAGGCATGGTATGTCAATAGAGGTAGAGGAGGAGCTTGAATTACAGGAGAAAAGAGGGGGAAATTTCTTTGAGGAATTGATTGGATTGATCAAGCGGCAAGCGGAGAAGCAGATGGAAGATGAGGGGGAAAGTGAAGGGGATGAGTTATCTGCAGAGTCGGAAAACTAGCTACACCGGTTGGTAGTTCAGGCCAATTGGCTGGTGTTGTAGAGAGAATAGATACGGCAGATTTGGATGATTTCGATTTGTCGAATTTCGATGGCTTGAATGATAATAGGATAGGGATAGATAATGATAGTAGTGAATTGTTTGGGAAGCTGATTACTGTTAATAGCACTACACGTACTACGGATTCTGAAGTTACTGAATCGATTGAAGATGAGATTAAAGTGTTTGGCCGGGATGATGTTTACTTGTATGAAGAAATAGGATTGTCACGAACATGGCTTAGCGAGGAAAGGGTTTTCACGTGACACATGGTTATGAGTTACAGGTATGTTATCGTTTCACACATATGACCTATTTGGGTTATATGATTAGTTATGTGTGGGATTTGTGATGCTTTTGCACATGGCTCAAGTATGAGTCATGGGACATGCGCCTGACGAGTATGCCTTACGAGTATGCCTTACGGATAAGCCTTGCGCATATGATTTATGTTTCACACATGACCTCATTATGATGTTATGGGTTTCGTGCATATGACTCAGTCGAGTCATATGACTTGTTTATTGCATTATGATTGGTTTATGAGTTTCGTACATGACCTCGCTATGAGGTCATGGGTTTTGAGCATGTGATCACTTTGGTCATATGACTAGTTTGTTATGATTTAGTTTCGCACATGTGACCACTTTAGGTCACATGATTAAAGGCGGGAAGAACACTATATAAGGAGGCCGATGCGGCCGAGGAAGATAGGTTCTTCACGCTTTGTTCTAAGTACTTTTCCTACTTATTACTTTAAGGAATATAAAATACCTTTACGATCTTTATCCTTATTGCAACGTTATCGTTACACCAAGGAAGGCGCTTTACGAAGAAGAGTTAGAGAAAGCTTACGATAGGCGGTCCCGGTAGAAGACTAGGGTCTTGTACTATCAGTAACGTAGATAGAGGTCTAGAGCTATCGTAAGACAAAGGAAGAAGACAGGAAGAGAAGTATCGTTCCCCGTTGCCAAGCACTAACTATCCAAAGAGGGATTGTTACAAGGATGTTGGAAAGAGAGCGGACGAGATTCATGTATGGTGAATGTATTAGAATTACGCAGAGACAGTAGTGCAGGTAGAAGGCAGCAAGGGGCTGAAGTAGAGAATCATGTGGAGGAGTAAGTCGTTGATATTGTGGAGGGATTAGAGGTTTCTGAAGAGTATAACAAATTTGGTGAGGCAAATTGAGTGGACATGGGAAGTGCTACGAATGAGAGGAAATTGGTGGAAATGGAGGCAAATTGGGCAGATATGGGAAGTGCTACGGATGAGAGGGAATTGGCGGAAATGGAGATAAATTGGGCAGACATCGGAAGTGCTACGGATGAGAGGGAATTGGCGGAAATGGAGGCATATGGGCATATATTGGAGTTCCCAACGGTAAGGAGGCTGGTGAGTTATCGGAGGGAACTAAGTAATTCAGCAACTGGGATTCCCATGTGGTTTGAGACATCGGGAATAAAGTTAGGAGAGAAGCTGAAAAGGGAAGAAAGTGAGGAGGCGATGCGGCTGATATATACATGGAAGGATCTCTTCACAAGTAAACTCAAGGATATGCCCTGCACTGATTTGATCATGCATCGAATTACAGTTTATCCAAACCAACAGTCAAAGTGTGCACAAGGCAAGATTTATACGCGAGAAGAATGTGATTGGTTAGACAAGAATTTACCCTTACTAGAGAAGGCAGGAATTATTACACGATCAGAATCTTCTTGGTCACACCGCACAAAATTTGTACGGAAAAAGGATGGTGGTCTACGAATAGTCAATGTCTTTTGTCCAATAAATCAGGCCACCATTCTCTCAAATTACCCAATGAAGCGAATCGAGCCAGTGGTCAACAATTTGATGAGGGCATGTTTCACCAGCTATTTCCAGGCAGATGCAGCCAATGGCTATTGGGCAGTTCAGATGTATCCGCCTCATGCATATCGGACCGCTTTCTCTTCTCATGATGGTCAATGGCAGTACCTCAGGATGGGTCAAAGCCTAGGAGGCGCACTACATACATATAGCAGATTGAAGAGTATCTTCAGCGGGCATATTTCGGAACCAAATGCAGAGAAGTGTTTAGATAAATGTTCAATAGGAGCATTTGAGTGCTTTGTCGATGATGACTTTGGCGCATTTCCGAGTTTCTGCACGCAGTTTAACTTTTTACATGATCACTACTTTCCTCCATTGGCATGGGCTCAGATTACACTCAAGGGGAGCAAGTGCAGATTTTTGTGGATAAGATAGATCTATTGGGATTTTCAAGCGATGGGAGTAGATTGAAGCCTTCTTTAGATAAAGTCCAAGCCATACGGGACTACCCACGCCCCACCTGTGCGACTGAAGTAGAAGCATTCATCTATATGACTATCTATCTCCGAAAGTATATTCCCGGCCGTGCAGAGTATGCATGCATCTTGAAGGAAGCAATTGTCTACCGAACCTTGACGGAGCAAGAGAGAAGTAAGTCTGGCCAGACTACTCGGTGAGGCAAATCAGTAAAAGTTGTTTGTGGCTTTGAACGGGGTGAGAAGCAAGCGGAAGCCTTGCCGCAAATCAAAAATGCTATTATTGAGAACGTAGTCTTTGGAGGGGACGAAAGCAAGCAATACCACCTAATGACTGATGCCTCAAGTCATGCACTTGGCAGTGTTCTATTTCAGTTACCGAACCTATCAGCGAGTACAGTCTTAAATGCATCGACAAAATCGGAAATGAAAATTGTGATGTTCGTTTCGAAGTGATTCCTGCCAGTAGAGATGCATTATTCTACAACAGAAAGAGAAGCATTGGCAATATTGAGATGTCTAGAGGAAGTACGCTGGCTAGTATTGGGATCGCCATTTCCTACAAAGGTCTATACAGACCACCAAGCATTGCTCAGCTTACTCCAGAAGGATGACACCCATGGCAGAATTGTGTGGTGGCAAGTAAGATTAGCGGAATATGATGTGGAGTATATTCATATCCCGGGGAAAGAAAACGTATTGGCCGATGGGTTGAGCATGTTGAGACTAGTATGTGAGGGTAGGGAAAAAGGGGATAAAGAGGAGGCAGAAGTAGTGTTTGTCGTGGAAAGAGAACACCAAATAGAGGCTTGGAAAGAATGGTTGGAGGATGAGTAGTATAGGGAAGTAGTACACTATAAGTTGTTTGGAGAGCTAGAGAGCTATTGTGATGAAGACGGAGAACCTCTTTCAAAGAATCGAAGACGTATGATCCGTCAGAAATCAAAACCCTACAGATTGTTAGACCATCAGCAATCAGATACCAGAAGTACCGAAGCAACTGTTATGGGAAGCAGAGTTCCAGGGGCTTGCCATTACACTACAGAGCTTGGAAATCGATTGGTGTTCATCGAGAGGAATGGCAAGGAAGCATTTTGTATTCGGGCAGAGGAGGTAGAGATGATTCTCTACTATTTACATGATTGTTATGGTCACTTTGCCTCAGGAGTCTTGATGCGCACTACGATAGGAAGATACTATTGGCCTACTCGGACAAAGGATATACGCCTCTACTGTGCATCGTGTCCAAGCTGCCAAATGATCGGGTCCTTGAAACCCTCAGTTAGTCAAATGTCAATTGTCCATCTCCAACCGCTAGACATGATGGGCTTTGATTTTGTTGGCCGATTTCCTGAGACCCCACGCGGTAACAAATACATCATTATTGGCGTGGATTATTTTACTCAATTTCTCTTCGGCAAAGCAGTTCCAGATAATACCAGCAAGTCAGCAGTGTTACTGCTGATGGAAGTAGTTAAAGGATATGGATGGCCGAGAGCCATATATACTGACAACGATGCGCATTTCGTTTCAGGAGAATTTGCAAAAGTGTTAAAGAGCCTTTCGGTAGTCCATCTACCAGCGCCAAAATCACATCCTCAGTCAGTCGGACTGGCAGAGCAGTATGTCAAGCTTCTTGTCAATAGGATTAAAGTTACAATTATGGGGCGAACACTACTGTAAGAGCAGTGGGACTTGGTAGTTGATTCTGTGGTCCATGCAGTCAATACTAGAATTCTTATGGTTCATGGCTTTAGCCCAGCACAGTTGTTGTTAGGGTTTAATCCAAATAGAACTAGTTGGGACGTCATATCAGATACCAAGCGAGCAGTGTCAGTTCTTTCTATGGTAGTGGATCGAGGTGGAGATCCCTGGAATAGTGAGGAAGAGCTTGGAGAGAGGCAATTGGAAAGGCTCATACGGTTGGACCACATTCGCGAGGAAGCTGCAAGGGAGATGGTTCAGCAAGCGGAAAGACAAGGACACAATCAACGACCGATGTGCTACGAACCACCGAAGGAAGGAGACCTAGTCCTGTTAAGGAGGTTTCTCTTAGACCAACGTCGGGGGAGTAAACTAGAAGCGAGATGCGAAGGCCCATACGTCTTATCAGAATTAGCATGGCATGGAAAGAGTGGCAGACTTCGGGATATCAATACAGGAGAGTTAGTTCAGGTGAAGAAGGGTGCTTTGCAGGAGCGGGTGCATCTTAATGAGCTTAAGGTGTATTTACGAAGAAAAGAGAAGGAAGCAGGGGTGGAATTAGTAGATATATTGGAGTATGAGTGGAGGAGTTCATTGGGGAAGGTGACGGATATCTATGGGGTAGATAGAAAGGCAGAGCAAGGTGGAGGTCAGAGATATCTGGAGTGGATTGAGGACGCTCCAGGAGTGGGATAAGCCAGGTTTGGAGGGAATCATGTTTAGTCACTCGGCTGTTTACGAGGAAGGGAAGGGGAAGAAGTACAGTTAGATATTTCGCTAAAACCTAGCTAGATTTGTGGTTTGTTTAGCCTTCAGGGGCGAAGGCAGAAGAGGAGAGGGGGCTCTTGTGGTGAATTGCTTGATTTGGAGGTGCCTTTCATGTATTTGATGGGGAGGAGGCTTTGGATATTTTTCATGTGTAAGAGGAGGCTTGGCGTGCAGGATTTTCTTCTTATAGCTTTCTCTTTTTTTCTCTTAGCAACAACGAGAACACACACACACCCACCACCGGGAAATAGAACTTTTCATCTCTACCGAACTGAGCCTACATTTCTTTCATTGATTCCTCTGCGTTGTTTGTGAAATTGATCACTGCTCATCAGTCCCGATTATCAGGCAACTACTTTCTGGTATATCGGGAAGGTAAAGTGAGTTAGCGGGTAGGGCACAGTGCGTAGTCAAACCACCATCCAGGAAAAGGGAAAGAAAAACCCCCCCCCTGACACCGGTACTCACAGCTCTGTACGAACTGAGGATAAAGGCCTGAAATAAATATATGTTACCGTACTTCAAACATGCTAAATTCTTTTAAGCTGAATTTCAAGATATCTATGGAAATAATATTATGGTAGTGGAAAACCCAGCAATTTTGATGTGTCCCGGCCTCTTTCGCGTCAAAGAACGACCTCTACCGTTGGATATCATACTTTGGCACTCACGGAGTCGCTACCGGTAGTCTTGCTCTTACACCTACTAGGACACTACTTCCACTGGGCCTGAGCCTCCCGAGAAATGAAATGGAGAATCCGAAGCCCAATCCAAAGGTAATACGAGGTGCAAAACCTAGTCTATGGATTTTGGAGATGTGTTATCATAATAATATTATTATGGTACAATATGTTTGATTTTGAGGGCAGTATTGGGTGGATGGTGTTTAGTGGGAGCGATGGTTGTAGGGTTAGTTTGGATTTTCTCCTTGTTGCCAACAACCAAATCGAAGCAAATGTTGCCCAACAACATGAGACACGAACGAGAATTAACCAGTGAGAGTGTGCAAGTGAAGTACACTATCATAAGTGATGAAAACTTTCCCTTGATGAGTAGGGACTGATTGATACGAACATTGCATGAACTGATTTTCCTTTCCTTTCCTTTCCTTTCCTTTCCTTCTCTTTTTCTTTTTCTTTTGTTTTCTTGATTGAAGTTACTGATCTGTCTTTCTTTGGTTCTTTCCCCCAGACCGGAAGACGTCCCTTCAGTACCGTACGCTATTTATTTGTTCTATGATATCAAAGTCGACCCAATAATGGGACCTGCCCGAGAGCTGGGACTCGGGAGATGAACCTCCTAAAGTACTAGTACTTTACACGGGTATCCCCACATTCGAGTATTGACCGAAGAGAAGTCAGCAGTCTCCCCCCTACCCCCACCTCTGGATCAGCAGTCCCGGGCCCTGGATGAGCCGGGCCGGGGATTGCGGTGTCAGAGACGGTCAGGTGACAAAATTTTTGATGGGTCCCAAGATTTCTCGAGGAGCGGCTCAAGGAATGGATGGCGCTTGCATCGGTCGTACTACGGAGTAGTACTGTACATCGAGTCTTTTCAAAACGTTTTACAAGTGCCACATGAACCCCATACACACGGTTCACGCTTCCCCACCATCATTGCGTACAACGCCTGACTTGGACTGGGCGGCCGCGGGACTGGCTCCTCAGGGGCTTTTTGGCTACCGGTATTTAGGTTCTTTCATCTTTTATTCTCCCCTTCACTCTCTTTCTTGATCCAAGATTTCCTATTACATCAAAGGATGTACATATCGTATTAATTACAGTACTGTAAGTACAGCAATCCACTCAATAGGTGAGGCACAAAATACAGATTGAGATGGCACTCAGCAGAAGTTATATGCCCACTTACTAGCGAAATAACCCCCCACCTTTTGGGACTTTGATTGTTATTATTAGCCTGGGCTAAGACTACGGTAGCTGATCGAATTTCATGACCAAAAAGAGAAGGGAAAAAAAGGGGGGGTGGGGCAGACATCACCCGTAGGCTTAGAGTATCACATACCGGTATAAGCTGGGTATCCACGAGGACTTGCGAGGACAAGTTTCTGACGAGGCGAGGGTCCACGAGGATTCTTTGGCAAATCACGTTAGCGATGGGGAAAAAAGACATGAAAATAGAGCTGAGCTGCAGCGTCAAGGTGGAAAATGGGAGAGGTGAGTGTTAATGAGGAAGTGAAATCAGAAAAAGTTAATTGGACACAGTAGGGGTCTAAAAACTCCCAATTCACAAGGTTCCGGACCGCCAGCAGATTGTGAAGAATCTCTCCCTTTTTCCGTCACAGTTTTTTGTAATACTAAAACATTTTCAAGGCAAACACTCGACCCGAGAGTTCCGTGACCTCGGAAACATAACACTTTCCGATATTCTATTGACTTGACTGCCTCCTTATTTCGGGTATTGGCAAGCACAGATTTGGTTTTGGTCCCGGAAGTCTACGAGATCTCCCACGGAGATGTTCAAGTTGGAGAATTCGGGAGTGCAAGAAACTATATTTGTTATAAAGTCGACCCTGTCTCTTAAATCGCCATGTCTCATTCGGCTCTCTGTACCTTGAGATCATGACACTGTAAATCTGTTCTTTTCGTTTGTCCTTTTTCTTCTTCTTCAAGACTCTTACTCCTGTATCGGGTATTAGATAAACATCCTTTCCATGTCCAATCTATCGGCCAGCGAGTTGGACACTCCCGCATACCGCCAAACCCGAAAAAGAATGGAATCAGCTCCGAATTATGTATGATACTTCATCCACGCCCCCCAAGGATGCAAAAGAAGTGGCGGAAAAGCAGCGGCTCCCACCGCCGGCGGCCCGTGGGGGTTCCTAATGAAAACGCGAGGCCGGCACAACCATTTCTGAGGCAATTCGGGCCCCTTTTGATACTGGGACCAATCCCCTTCGATTCTCCTCCCCACGCCCCTATATCAAGAACTACTCCGACTGCATTCAGGACGCGATATGGCTGCTTGAGTTCTCGCCTGGGGTCCGATCCGCAAGACCAACTACAGAAATAGCGGACTCTAGCAGCGGTGGTCTCATTATACGAGCAGTGCGCACCCCGAAGAGTGTGGGTGAGAAGGGAGCAGATGTCGATTCTGAAAGACCTGATCATGCTCTACTGTCCGGGGGATGCTTCATGAACGTGTCATCCACAACGAATGAACGCGAGTTTCACAATCATAAAATATCATTCGATGGCCGTTTGCAGCTCTTAGAAAACAAGATAGGCCCGCTAATTTCTAAGCCGACTTATGGAGATTCAAGAGTCAACGCTAGGGACAGGTTGATTAGAAAGGGCTCTATATCTCTGGAGTCCATGCTCCTTAACTGCAACGCTTTTACAAGACATTTCAGAGTCTAAACCTACTATCCAACTCCCTATAGCAAGTCTACTTGGCCCAACTGCTGCCTTCCTACTTCCTCCTTGGGATATGACCAACACACCAGAGGCTTGTCCAGTGCTGTGGATCCCTGAAGAGAAAGGGGAGTATGGGGAAGGAAAGGAGGGGGGGAAGTAAAGTGTGGGGAGAAGAGGGGGGGGGTGACAGAGGAGTGGATGGGCAAGTGAGGTGCAGGAAGTAGCAAGGGAGGCTCAACACGACTCAAGAATCACCAGAAGCGTTGACAAAATGCCGACTCCACCGAAATCTATGATACCGTGTAAAAAGCCTGGGCCATGAGAAGGAGTAGCGTAAGCACACAGTAAGTATAGTCCCATACAAGACAGCCAGCGGGAGTCGGAAGCCTATAGCCAGTAACTTCAAGTGGAAGTGAACTTTTGAAATGATCACCCGTTGAACGAAATGTGAGAAGAGAGGATGTGGACACCCCCTAATACCTGCTATTCTTATATTCCAGACCGATTTTTTCTCCCACACGCTTGCCAGGTTCCCTCATTGCGCTGTCAGCGGTGTATCATCCCACGGATGCATCAACGATGGAATTAATGTTCCATGATATGGTGGAATGAGTGTGATTGCCATATAGTACTTGCTGTGGTGCAAGATCTGCTATGGTGTGTTATCGGTCAACCCCCCCGACGCATGTCCGGAACTTAAGCTAACGAGTAGATCGCAGCCAGATCTATATCGAGCAATCGGGCATGAACTCTTTGTGCCGCGGACTCTACACTGGCACGTGTCGGCCCGCGGTACAGTAAACATGATAAATGCGCGGGTACAGCATTTGGTACTTAATGCTGGAGGGTTGGCTTATAAGTTACTGATTAGTCTGAAAGATGTTCCAGAGGTGTAGTGCATCCACCCACTGACTGACCACCGACCGACAGATCTGGGAATCTACCCAACTCATGGAGCAAGTTGCTTGGGCCCGTCTTGTGCGGTTGACCCAACACCCCGACAGCCCCGAGGTATCATACGAAGTACAGTACTCACCTAGACAAGTAAAAGCAGGCAGCACAACAAAACGAGAAGGAGGGCAAGCGGATGAGGGTTTTCCTGGATGCGTATGATATTATACTAACCTGACATAATGTAAAACTCCACAGTCGTGATATATACATCCGTCCGTCGGATCCGTCCTACCGGATCATCTCCAATACAGTCCGAAATAGAGACACTAGAAATTGAAAATAGGCGGAAGGAAGGAAGGAAGGGGAGGAGGTGAAGAAAGAAAGAAGGAAAACTTAGTAACAGCTAGATAAATACAAAACTTCTGCTCCCATTAAAGTTACCCCTCTGATTCCCATACTTAAGAATGAAATAAAATCGTAAGAAAGGAAACGAAATGAAGAAAGGAAATTCGTGTCTACCTCGTAATAGAAACATAAGTACCAAAAACATGGGCGAAAGCAAAAAGCACAAACGGATGAAATAAGGACACAATAAAAACACAGACATAAAACAAAAAACTCCATAAAAATACACCTCCCAGCCAACCATCTTCCTACCAGTCCGACCAACCCCCAACCCAACCCAACTCATCCCATCCAATCCAGATCACAATCACAGAACCACAGGATACCAATCACAGTGTCCTCCGCCTGACCGCTACTGCACCCGCCGGTCCCATTACTAACACTGCTGCGAATCTCAAGACCCCCTTCCAACCGAGCCCTTCCACTTCCTCCAGAGCATTTGCGCCGGGGTGGTACTCTCCATAGGCGTTCTCCATCCCACTGCTGGTGGACTGTTCGTTGGTGGAGGTGCTTGGGACGAAGTACATGAAATCCATGTCTTCCCAGGGGCCCGATGTTGGAGCTGTAGGAGCGAGAGAGGCATCTTTTGAGAAGAATATGCGGGAGGAGAGGGCTTCGGCGAGAGTTGTTATGTGTGGGGCGAGGTATTGCAGGGCAAAGTATCCCCCGATCAAGCTAGCGGCAAAGAGTAGGGATATGGCGAAGCGGCGGATGCGTCGGGGGGCAAAGTGCCCTCGCAACTGTGCAGCGACGGCATATAGCTTTCCCAAGAAGTAATCCAAAAAGTCTTGGCCGATCTCCTCCTCCGCTCCTCCCTCGCTTCCTTCTCTCCCTTCCTCGCCGCCCTTCAACCCCCCTCTTCGATGATACACTCCCACAATCGCAAACAGCACCAAGTACGGCACAAGCGCCCACACAGGGTTGAACCTCGCCATGGGGCTCCCAACTTCGGGTTTGACAAAAAGCTGTGCGATCCCATTCATCGTCCAGATCAGAAGCGTGAGGAGCGGTAACACAGCGAGCCACATTACGATAACCGCGTTAGAGGCGAACTGCACAGGACCAGCGACGCTTCGGGCGATGCGTGTTGGGGAGATAGTGGGGAGGGTCAGGAACGAAAGGTGGTGGATCACTTCTACGGTGATATTCTCTGGGAGCAGGTTTGACGGCTGTTTCTCTGGTTCTTGTACCGTGGGGGCAGCAGGAGCACTGGCAGTGGGGGCTGGGGGAGAGGTGGTAGAAAGCCCCTGACGCCGAAGGAAGATTATTCTATGATCGACTGAACATCTGTTA
>NW_003299137.1:152388-212806 GCF_000151645.1 Tuber melanosporum | reverse complement strand
GTCCCTGAATTGTCCTTTAAGTTTATCGCCGGGGCGAGAGCGCCCCGTGCTGGAAGGAATATCGAAGATGCGGGCGTCGTAATTGTAGATCCCCCAGCAAGACTTGGGGGCGGCGGAGAAGGCGCTCGTGACGCAGGCTCCGAAATGTCCACGAACGGAGACGCAGTTCCCGATCCACTAAAGACCACCTCTGGCGTTGACGGCCGCGCGAATTCCTGAGAAATTAGCCTCGAGACCTCGGGGGCTTTCGGTGGGGGACTCGTATATGACAGCGGTGATGAGATTTCGGGAGTTCCGGGGAGACTATATGATATTCGGGATACCGGCGGTGCGGGGGTGCTCGGCCCGCTGTGAAAGTGGGTTGTAAAGCGCGGGACTTCTGGGGAGCTATAGGAGTGCGGTCTTACGGGCTCTGGGGTGCTGGAGACGCTGTAGGAGTATGAATACGAGTGCGAACTCGATGGCCGAGGACTAGCCGATCGGCGGAGGAATGGGCAATCATGCCCACCATGCCCATGTCCGTGTCCGTTCTCGGAGTCGGCAACCTTGTCCGGCTCCTCGGTCTTCGGCGCTTCAGTCTTGGGCTTCTCTTCCTCAAATTTTCTTTCCTCAACCTTTGTTTCTTCAGCTTCGATGGCTGATGCCGCTTCACTGGGAGGAGTTATCGTTCCGGTTGGAGCGATGTATTTACTACTAGTGCTTGTGCCAGTGGTTGAAACACTTTCTCTCGAGTTCTCCCTCGAGTATAGCAGGCTCTTCCTCCTCGCCGGAGTCGTTGGAGGGGTGGGCGGAATTTGGGCCCCCCCAGACCGTCTTGCGGGAGTGACTGGACAATTGGTTATAAGCTTTGGTCGTTCCGGCGGTGGGCATATCTTACTTATTGGTGGTATCGGATCATTACTATCTGCACTATTCGTTTCGTTTAACACCTGCGGCTGTCGCTGGGGAGCAGTATACCTCAAAGGTGTAGCCTCAGGTGTGGACAATCCATTCGCAAGTTGTTGCTGGGCGGGGTAAGATGAGGATTTCAAGGGAGTCGTCTCAGGCGTCAAAATCGTTGAATTCGTAAGTTTTGCAGTCGTCGCTTCTATTATTTCTGCCCTCTCCCTTCTCTCTATTATTCCCTGCGGGCTTTCCTCTTCTACTGGTGTGAGGGGGGGTTCTTTAAGCTTGAGCGATGAAGATCTTGAAAGTGTCGGCGTGGGTGCAGGTGTTGTTCTACCACTGCTCCCGTGATGATGACCCGCGACCCCAATGACACAGTCTATGCAACCGGGCTGGGCGGTCGCGAACTCAATCTTCTGGCTGCCGTCGGGCGTGTTCGGCCTCGATGCTGCTCGGGGTCTGCCGAAATGATCCGTATCACTATCGATCACTCCCGCGAACTCTGCGCTACTCTCTAAAGGCGAAGCGAAGGGCACGAGCGATTCTCCCTGCCCTGAAAAAGCCCCGGCAAAGTACCCTTCGTTCCGCGATTCCTCGGGCGAAGACTCGATGAGTGGGTATACCCGCTCAGTTTCGCCATCCGCCAAAGACGAATCCTCCTCCTCGACTATACTCTCCAGAAGGGATAGTTTCGTGCCCAAGGAGCTGCTGTTGCTGGATCGGAAGGACGAATTACCTTCTTCGTCCTCATCTTCGTATTCGTCCTCTTCGCTCTCCTCTGCTTCATCCTCGCTTCCATCACCTCCATCGCACGGTCGCATGAGGCTGCTCGCGGGACCGAATATCGCAAGGAATTGCTTTTTAGGCGATAAAGACAAGGTCGCCTGCGCAGAAGAATCCATGACCGTTAACAAAAAAAAAAGAAAAAAGAGATGGGAAAAAAAGATGAAGTAAAATAGAAATTCGTAAAAATAATAATAATAATAAGGGACCAAAAATAATTATAATAAACAGAAGACAAGTATAATGTTTCCAGAAACAAAGCCTAATAGACAAAAAGGAAAAACAAGTTATACTTTCGTTGATATATTCCTGTAGTGTTAGTAGCAGCTTAACAATCAAAAGAGGAGAAGCAGGAAGAAGGAAGGAAGAAGGAAGAAAAAAAACAAGGGGGGGGGAAGGATGGGAGGGGGTGGGCGGAAGCGAATTATGTATCTCTGGGTCTTCTCTCTCAAAGGTCGACGCCACAAGGACTGCAAAGCATCTGCAGCTCTCAACATTCAAGAGATGGATGGACTGGGAAGACTGTAGTTGGCCGGGGGGGGGAGGGGGTTGCGTGAGAGAATGGGTTCGAATGGAAATATCTCTCACTCAGTAGCCTGCGAATAGCCCGACGTGGCAATGGAGTGGAATGGAAGATCAGCAGGGTTAGGTGAGAAGAGCGACGTGGGGAGACGTCTTTGGTGGAGATCGTTTTGCTAAAAGATCTCGATGAGGAAACGGAGATGCAAAAAACGAAACGGACAGAAAAAGTGATGTCTCATGGACTAGCCTTTCAGCGCCTAAACGGAGAGATGCAGCGAGTTATCGCCCACAACTACTGTACGAATTGGTACACATCGTATCATATCATCATGCTGTGTGCAGTTCAACAATCCCAACCACCAAATTGATTGACCGCCTTCCTCCACCAGTCCATCTCTCGCCCATAGGCCATGGGTTCACCAGAGCGCCAGAGCAAGACAAGAAGGGACACCCCCCCCACCCCTGCCAACCTCCCCCATAAAAATTTTCACCAACGCTCCAAATAAAGCCAATCCTATGCTTTAACCTCTCGCTTAGAGAAAGAAGAGCGCCAACTCCAAGTTTCCCCCAAGCCCTACCGCTTGGAGTCGATAGACCCGGCTAACCGGATCGGGCTAACATCGGCGCTCTACCAATCAGTCGGGGCGGAATAGAGCTGGCATGGCCGATGCTCTGTTGGGTTGGGTGGAGATGCGCGGCTGTGCGTAGAAAAAAAAAAAAAATCGATAGCCGAACCGGCTTTGAGGAAAATAGACGAAACAAACTATCAAGTTGGAGGAGGAGGAGGAGGAGAAAGAAGCTTTGGTATAGTTACAAGTTACAAGCTATAGGTCATTGGGCGCGTGCTATACTATATCATACACGCTACGAGTGAGTGCGAGAGGAAGGGAGAAACCATGTATCCTCGAGTGATATTTTGGGAATGGAATTGATGGAATTGTGTATTGCACCAGTACGACGAGTACTGTACAGTACCTAACTCAATTGTCGATGTTGGAACAAAAGTGCTCCGGCACAGGTACAGTACCGTACCTGTACAGTATGTACCCCGGAGTGTACTGTACCATAATCCGCGCTCTCCCGGCCCGCTCAGTCCACGGACATAACTGTACGAGTACTGCAGAGTACTAGTACAAGTATCATACCTCGGCAACTCCCCCATGCGTGCAAGGCTGCTCCACAGTTCTAGTCACAAGTTTCGTCAATTTCTACAAGTACTGTACGATACAGTACTCGTACACTCATACTTGCGGTAGCCATCATCCCAGCTCAGCAAAATCCCCCTTTCCCAACGCTATAACCTCGCAGCATCTACCTGCGTTAACAATGGCGGAAATCTTCCCTGAAAGGGGGTCACCACCATCGCCACTGTCGGCCTCAATGTCTTCAACACGGTACAGGTACCGTACACTTACTCAAGTAGGTAAGTGAATCAAGAACCCTCCACAATGCGAGTGATAGGGGGAAATTACCCTCTGCACATGTGAGGTAAAGTGCTCGAGTACCGGCAGTACAGTCACACCCCGCTGTCCCGGATCTCGATAATACGGATACCTCGCTGTCCCGTACGAATCTTTGTGAACTCTGAATTTCTTTCCACCAAAGCCTGACCCGTTGTCCCGGATCCCTCGCTGTGCCGGACGGATTCTTCAGATTTTGGCCGTCCGGGATAGCGAGGTGCGACTGTACTCATAGAGGAAAGAAATCAATGTAAAAGTAAGCCGCAGGGGGCGGCAGGGGTGTTTACCAAGATACCGTATCAATGGTTCTTCCCTTGTGGTTCCCGTACCGCTAGTCGAGTGCCAGTAGACACCCCTCTGCTCGAAAGTTCCAGGCACTGAATTGAGTAGAATGGATTGAGGCAAAGTGAATTAAGTTGAGCCTCCCAACCCAATTCCTCAACCATCGTGCTCGTGCGCGTCCAGTGTCAAGCACTTACTCGAGTACCGTATGATACAGTATACACGATGCCCACAAGGGCCACAACCAAATCATCGCGATACCGTCAATACCCCCTGTCAGGGTTAGGTCTCCATCCCCGGTCGCACACCCGCGGTTCCACAGAGACAATCATGCCAGCGAACGACAAACCCGCTTTTCCTCTTTCTCTCCTTCCGTCCCCTTCCTTTTCCCCTCCATCTCGAGTCAATTCTCATCTTCTCCTCAATCAGCCCCTGCCCTGCAGGAACGACTCAACTTACCCTCTCACAAGCACAAGCACAAGCACACAAATACCGTTGCTATCATACCGGTACTCGAGTATACACGTCGCACGTGTAACCCTGCCAGCGAAGCATCCATCCATATCCTAATCCTTATCACCCATGCATCATGCACAGCAAAAATGGAGAAGAAAAAAAGTGCAAGTCCCGGGCTGGAGTAACCGGTTTTAGAAGTGTAGATCTGTAATTTTTGGCTTTGGTTGGTTCGGTGTGAATGTAGATGTGTGTCTGATGCGTTTGCACAACCGAATTTTTTCTTCTTTTGCTTGCTCCCTCTTGTGTAGGAGCTCGCAGTGGTAGAGGTGGGGGGAAAGGAATTGGGTGAAAAAGAAGTTGGGTTGAGTTGCGGTGGTGGTGGCAGTGAGTGGGTGTTCCCGCTTTTTTGGCTTGAGAGGAAGTAAGCGGACGGCTTTCTCAGGTACGATAGACGAACTCGCTGCGATGGGGTTTTTTTCTTCTTCTCTTCTGGGGGGCCGCGGTTCTGTTGTTTGGCGTGGCCCAGTCAAGTTACGCGAGTCTACTCGACGCAGGTACCTACCGTATCCTACTCGCACCTCATCAGAGACTCCCTCCCGTACCTACAGTATCCCACGATACGAGTACCTGAGAGCACTATCCCCATCGCCCATTGCAGTTGCACTTCTCAATATGATACAAGGCCCATACCATACGAGCACTGTGTCGTAGTCTGCTCTCGCTCACCCAGTCGAACAAACCCAATCGCCAACCAATAATAACCCGCCCCCACTCCATAAATATAGCACTTACTTCGCCCACGCCCTGGCACAGCGAGATGGAGTGAAAACCGAAGATACGGGGCAAAAATCATTGGCCAAGGACACCCCATGCAGGCAGTCGGCGATAGAAGTCATGGAGTATCACTCGAAGTTTGTCTCGCCTCGGCTGGGATTATCCTAGGTGTCGGCAGCAGGTGGGGGTAGGTGGGCAATTGGTTGTGATTGGGGGGAGGGAGGCCTTGTGCAGCGTTTAGGGATTGTGTGAGATGGGTGGGGAGAGGATGAGAAAGGGGGAGGGGGTGGATGGCTTGCGATGGGATTAGAAGGTTGTCGAGGGGTTTGGGTTTGAGTGGTGGTTTACGTACGGCGGGGAAATTGGATTACGATGCTCGACGTTCTTCAAGGTCTTGGGAATGGGGAAAATGAAATAAGTCATTCAATCACGGTATACTTGACAGTCACAGGATATATGATATTTATGATACCAGATTTGGCGGGAACCGCCATAACTTGGGCCCGCAAAGACGTAACTCGTATCCCGCGGACTTTTAAAAGAACCTTGAGCAGTAGAAGGGAACGCCGGGCGAGGAGGAATGAGAGAAAAACAAGAGAAATAGAGCATCGCGATACTTGTGAGGGTAAAAGATAAGAAGGATGTCATTATCGTGCGTAATTTGAGTACGCAAGTCCCCCCGTACTGCAGTACCTGAATGTGGCCAAAAGCGCCTGCGAGCGACATTAACCACGGGTTCCGCTGGTGGGTTGCGCCTCAAGTGGGGGGCAGTTTTTCCTCATCCGTTAATCGGTGTTAAATTATGATAACTAGAGGGAGCAACTGCCAGGATGGTACCCGGCGCGTATTTTCGAAATCACAAATTGTCACTCGACAAACTTGTTAGTCTACGAGTACTTATTCGTACGAGTACTCCATGTGCTCTCGCGTGCTTGATCGAAGCCTTTATCCCCCTTCAGACTGACCTCCTAGTTAAGTCTAGCGGGTTTTGTCTTTCTTGTGGCGCTCTTCTGTTGGCCTTTGCGCATGTTTACTGAATGGAGGTGCTCGGGAGAAGTGTTTGGATCGCGAGCTTGGGGGATTCTACTATAATATTATGGTATTCACGAATTGCTAGTCTAAATTCATTCCCGCCATTTACCGCCACCCACTGTCCGAATGATCAACTAACTTAAGTTATGATAGTAAGCGTTCGATATGGTACCATTACTTCCCCCACCAACTTTAGCGGAGCGAAGCGCTCCGAGCACCATGTTGGCTAAATAGAGCGAGAGTTGGCAAGCAACGGGGGGCTGATGAATCTGCTCACCAGAAAATCGGTGAGGAAATTCTCTATAGACTTAACCATGTGCTACAGTAACAGTACACGGGTGTGAACGATGGTGGGTGAAGTAACTAGGATTGTTCCATTCACTTAGCCATCAAACATCACTAACATTAGCTTTGCTCATATAATATTATCATCCTTTTCTCCCTCCTCCCTTTCTCTCCTCTGACCGATGTTATTCCGCAACGGTGTCTTTATGGTTTGTATCAGATTCTGTTCACCTATTCCCCCTTTATTGCCGAATCAGAGGGTTCCATTAGCTTCCATATATCTTCTTGGTAGAACAAAACAGGGGGCTCACCCCCGCCTTAGGATAGGAGTAGGAGAAAGCCTCAACCGCAACGAAAACTCCGGAACGTTCCTAAATCTATGCTTCGCACTAGGGGTAAGAGGAATCCGAATTTTTTCTTCTTTTTTCCTCTTTTTCTTCTAGGCCGACAGACGCTGCGGGATACACCACTTTTGTGATTGTCCTCCTCCTCATCTGCGTATTGAACGTTAAGTAAGCTTACTGTCGCACTACGGGGTATGACATAGCTATAGAAAATCCACAACCCTATCTCACGAGCACCGTGTGGTGATAGCACTGCTCGGAACTCCTGTAAAATTACCCGTCAACTAACCACCTTCTCTGCCCCACCAGTGAGATCATATCCCCCGGAGTTATGTTTTTTCTCTCCCACTATCTTGTTTGCTCACATTTACTCCCGATCCATGGCTCTTAATCGGCCCATACCCCTCTTCCCGGGTCTCGTGTGTGTCCATCGATTCCGCGTGTGTACCGTACTGCTGTGACCAACCCTCACATCGATGCATCACCTAGTCATTTTCTGAAAAAATAAAATAAAATAAAATAAAAAATATCCCTTGGGAGTGCCCCTCCAGTGCAGAGTCATAACCGGGCCATCCAACCATCCAATAATCCCTTACCAGTAGTTCCTCCAAGTCTACCATCCGTGATCACATCCTCTACGCGATATTTCACACTATTCCGCACACAGGCTCATAAGTACACTCTATACAGTGCCGTGCTTCAGCAGCCCCATTACATCACACACCCTTGAAAACGTTCTCCAGGATAAGCTAAAATTTACAGGGAAAACGATCCCACATATTGAGCGACTTTCTGCCACGAAATACACACCCGTAGGGGCAAGACCATCCTCAGATGTGCTACCACAGCGCCATAGATCCTCTTCGCAATTTACCCCCCTCACCCTCCCTGCACCGAAATGACAAACTTTCAGGCCCAAGCACTCCCACTCACCCCTGAACATCGCGGACGGGAAAGCAATAGTCGCCTAGGGTAGTATCCCAGTTTCAACCCAGTCTATGGCTCTCTCATAATATATTCCTTTAAATATCATCTTATTTCCAATTCCTCGTGGGCTGAGTAGCATATTCTCGCTGCCAACGCAACCAGGGAGTGGCTTGCGGGCAAGAGCGTTGTCAAGTATGCATATGTCGACGATCATTTTTCTCGCTGAACCGCAGTAATCCAACACCTCTCCCGAGTGAGAGTGAATGATTGCTACCCCCACGAAACAGATTCCGATACCCCACCTCCCCCGGCACAAAGCCCCTCTTATTGTATGATATCATAGGTATCACAGCTCTCATGAATAATCCCTGTATCATTAGGTAGATACTTTTAAGCCTTTATCCAGTGTGAACCCAGTTTCGAATCAAGCATGCCCTCCACCCCATGTACACACATAAAATAAATGACGGGACAGGGAAAGGGTAGTTTAAAACATCCAGCTGGCAGAGTCGGTTCGCGGTAAAGCTGTAATGGGCGTCGGAGGTATATAGGCTCGGGGGTAGGATGGCTGTATCGCCCTTCGCTCGAACCGACTGCCAGTACTGTATTTGCAGGAAGGAGAGAACTGGAGAGGAGATTCCCACTAGTTCTAGTTATCTAGCGGGAGCCGGAAACGATAAACTTTGTGAGAAGCCACTGATATCGACCCCTTCCAAGATAGCGAGTCTGTTGATAGAGTGGATTGAACCGTGTTTCCAACCGGCTAGCGACCAGAATACGAGATTATTACACCCTTACATATTCCGACCCACGGAGTGCGCGAGATACCGCAACACTAAGACGCAAGCGGGAGGGTGCGAGGAGGTGAAGGGAGGGCCGACATTTGGGTCAATAGTCCCGAAGGCCACGACGGTCCGAGGACACTTGATATCTTCCTCACACTTTATCACTCGGAATACATTTTCTTTACAAGCAAAATGTTGTTTAATTCGTCATGAATAATCTCTAATATAAAGTTTAATTTAATGCAATTATACTTGTACCTATGATACAGAGATGATTCCAGCAGAGCAAGGTATCACTGCTGAATAGCCGTAGAGGAGCAATAAAAAGAACCATTCAACTTGTAACTTAATCTATATTTTACGGTATACTGATGCCCATAACTCAAACTACCCCCAGTACTAACTTGGACAAGTGAAATATGTCCCAGGATGTCTCAGTTTCCTACCCTAACCGGGACGGGAGAAAATACCAGCAAAGCAAAACAACGCGTTACCTAAAGGGGAAACCGAGACGTCTTTAGACATTTCCCTTATTCGAGGTTAATACGGTAAAGCAAAACGCCTATCCTATGACTTAATACCGTTTATCACTTCCCTAATCGAAAGAAACAACCTCTCACACTCAAGCCACCCGTCCCTCCTCCCCTTCGTCCTCGGCCCCATCGTTAACCAACCCCCTCCCCTCCTTCAAAAACCAAGCCCACCAAGCCCCGAGAGTGGCAATCCCTGCCATGACCCAAAATACACACCCTACGACCCCACCCTCCAATCCAGCGGCGTACAACACCCCGCCCACGACCGGGCCCAAAGCGCGAGATCCGCTAGCCAGGGAACTCCCGACCCCATTTACCGTTCCCAGATTACTCCTTTTCTCAACGGAGTTAGTCAGTAGTATCACGCTACCGGGAAGCGCGAACGTGCGCGCGGTGACTTGCAATAGCAGAACACCGACGACGGAAGCCCACACCAACCATCCGCTCGCCGCTCGTTCGGGTGGGGACGTAGACGGCACGCGGGCAAGGAATGGCGTGAGGAAGTACGCTATTGGGAAAATCATGCAGGAGATGCGGAAGCTGTGTAATAGCCCCAGTTTCTCCTGGAGCGGGGGGTAGAGGAGTAGTTGCATTAGGATTCCTATGACGCCGAGGTAGGACATTGCGATGCCGACTTGGGTTGCTGGAAGGCTCAGCCCCCCTGTGAATGCGAACGGGGATGAAGGGTGAGGTGTGAGGGAGCGAGGTGTTGAGAGGAATATCCCCCAGAGGTGCATGAATGTTGCATTATGCAGGGGGAGGATTGTAAAGGCGATTAACGTGAAGGTGATGTTCTTTGTGAGGGTTTTCCGGAGAGTTTGGCGTGTGGGGGGTTTCTTCGGCTTGACAGGCATGAATCGAATAGAAGCGGAGGAAGAAGATGAAGGCGTTGTCGAACCCACTACGGTGGCATCATCGTCATCAACGTCAAGATCCGTCACGATTTGGTATTCCCCGAGTTCATCTGTTTTCGGGGAATTACCACCGAGAGTGCCCGTGTTGTACAAACGGTTCGCAAAAGAAGTAATCCCCCGTCCAACCCTCAACCCAATATCCGTCCTGTTCCTATACCTTTTCGACTCGAGCGACTCTTCCAGGAAAAGGAATCCCAATAACATACTCATGCACAAAAACGCCGCGCTGGCAAGATTCGGCAGGGCATACCGCCACCGATGCATCCACTTTACTCCGCCGAACAGCCCGGGATAGGTGCTTGCGGGATCAGCCAGCATTCCACCTATAGCCGGGCCAACAATGATCCCAACATTAAAGCACATGGGCAGGATCAAGAAGGTCCTACTATGGTACTTTTTCTCGACGACAACTTCCGCGACCATGGTCCGCAGCACACCCACGTTTCCGTTCAGGAAACCACCCAGGATGCGGAAGGTTAGCGCCATAGCCAGATTTTCCGAAAAGCCGAATCCAATTATCGATATTGCGGTCCCCGCGAGACCGAAGAGGACGCAGGGCTTTCGGCCTATCCTGTCTGATAAGTGACCCCACAACACGCCGGTGAGGCACTGTGCGAGGGCAAAAGAGGAGGCTATTATTCCGGCCTGACGGGATATTGTCTCTGCACTGGGGGGCGGCTTATCTGGCGGGTGGAAAGAGGATAAGTAGTAGTATAGATAGGATGCCACAGAGGTCTGCGTGAGTGGTTCGGAGAGGCGGCAGAGGGCCAGAACGATCAGTTGTGATTTTCGAGGCAGGGAAAGCCATGTCACTGGTTTTCCCTCAGGTATTCGAGAAGTCGCTGGTAGAGGCGGAGGAGGGCCTTCGGGAATATTTATATCTGCCAGTAATCTCCTCTCATCCTCCAAGTCGCTGGACGATGAAGATCTCTCAGATGAACCCCTGCCCATTTGTGTCCGCATCCGCGTCTGTGTCTGAGTGTGCGGCTGAGTGGGGTGCAAGTGCCCATCACCCTTATGTTTTGCCATAGTCCCGTAGTCAAAATGACAATGTATATGGGCCGTTGCTAGAAGGGCGTCTGTGGCGAGAGAGGAAGAAGATTTTTCAAGCGCAGTCTCGAGCAGCACCTTCTTTTTCTCAGGCGGGATGGGGACCATGGCACACCTCCAAAATTTCTACCTAGCTGCAGCTATGGCGCCTAGCTAGGGTTGGAAGCTTATCGTCTACCTCACGGCCATGTTGGGTTGGAATCGACCTTTTCGGTAGTGGTTGCGACGGATCACGGGGATCCCTGGGCATGGGTGGTGGGTAGGACGTTGGATTCGGCCCGCTGCGAGAGAAACTGAAATTTGAGCAAATTTCCGTGTGCAGGAGTGTGGTGCTGGCAATGACCGCTTTTGAAGTGGGGAGGGAGCAGAATGAAATGAGGGTAAAAAGGGAGAGGAAGAATACTTGCGAATTTCCTAACTATTACTTTCTTCCTCATGCAGCGGGTGAAGGCGAAGACCCTTGATCCCGAGAATCTTGGTATGGGCGGTCGGACATTCTGTCGCAATTTTTAATAGTTATCATATCATACTCGAGTACTTGTACTCGTACTTGTGTTTAAATTGATGATAATAATTATTATCATAATATTGTATGCTGTAACTGGGGCATCATATCGTACCCGAGTATGATACAAACACCCAGGAAGCCCTAACCGACTCCAGTAAAGACCTCCCTAACTTAGAGCAGGGTATTCAAGTCTGTCATCAAGCGGTAAAACCTAAACTCACCTAAATTTACCATCCTCCTCCACAATCAACCCAAGCAATGCCCCTCAAAATTCCAAACCCGACACCTGAGAGACCCCCTCCGCCCGATCCCTAATCTCAACCCTATCCCCATTCTGGGGGTGCATACTTTAATCGCACACATACAAACCCCACAACCATTCCCTACAAGAGTTGCTTGAAGAGTATGATATAAATGCACTTCATGGAGCCCGTCCGGATACCTTATCGGAAGACCTGCAGGATTGGTGATCCGAGGTATCATACCGGGGATACGTGAATGGAGTGAAAAAGTCGTGTCTGGTTCGAATGTGTATCCTACCCATCCACCTGGGTGCTCCAGCACCGCACCGCGATTGGTCTCTGACGTGGATTACCCAGAGGACACCCCACCGTACTCGTAGGTGACCCAGATCCCCCGGGAGTATAGTTTTTTTCCGGCGGCGACGTGTTGTGTTGGAGGGGAAGGGCTGTAAGTCAGCAGTATCATAGTAGGGAGGTTCAGGAGCTCTCGGTGCGCGGCGAAGTGAGTACTGTAATGTACTCGAGTTGTCTAGTCCGGACGCAACATACGGCGCAAGTGCAGGTGTCTCGCTTTCGACATCACCGGTATAAACTCCCGCCAGGATAGGTGTATTGACTCCCGTTTGACTGAGCAAAGTGCCCGTATAAGTTAGTTTCAACAGGGGGTGAGAAATGAAATAACTGTACTCGTGCGTACCTCTGTACACAGCATACCATGTACCATGTACTCGAGTACGGTACTCTATGTACCTCCTTGCGAGAAGGTTTACCATGCACCATGTTTTCCAAGCAATACACCTCTATCGAAACACCTGTACGGTATAATACCTTCCATGCACCAAGAACTTCCAGCCTCCCTGCCAAATCACTAATTCACCGTCACGCTCACTGTCGGTATCATACAAGCACAGCGCCGATATATCACATATTGGTGCATTGTGGGGTATAAGTGGCTTTCGCAGCCCATGTCAAAACCAAAGAGACTACTAGTACTGTACTACTTACTGTACAGTACTCGAGGAGTTTATAGGTGCACAGTAGTCTGCGTAGCCACGGGTATCATTGGTTCCAGCCACAAATATACACACAGCACTGCATCATACGTGCTCGTATATCCATCCATCCTCAACTCGCTCCTCTTCCAATCCCACCCGCCCAACAACAAGACTTGCGAACCCCGACCAACCACAGATCTATACCCTCCCCTTTTTCCTTTGGCTCCACATTTTTCATCGGTTCAGTCAGTCAATTGACTGACAAGCCCCTCCCCTTCTCCAACCAACCAACACGAGATAACCGGCACCCGCCTCAAGAAGGAAGGAAGGGAAGGAGGAAGCAACGTCTGAGAAAGCTATAATCCCTTATCCAATACAACACAATACAATACATGATGGTATGATATAGTACGTGTAGTCTACTCGGGGTGAATCTACACGGTATGATATGGCACACACCTGTTGGCTGCAGCACCAGCTTGACCATATGCTATTTTTCTTAAAAATAAAAAAATACTGGATAGAGTGAGTAACTCCTTCTGCTCTCACTTGCTTCCATGCTCCGCTTCTGATTCAAGTGCAACCCCTCTCTCTCCTACAATTTCACCCCCACTCACGGTACTTGTAGTGTATGGCACTGTATGGCATGGTAGTGTGGGTACACGTTATCTGTGCAATGTTCATACATATAGAGAATAATTCTCCCTTCATAATCCACCCTCTCCCTTATCCCCTCGTTCCATTCCTTAAGCCAGACCCGTTTCCTAGCTCCTCCGCCTCCACCTCCACATTTCACTAAAACAATAATGAACCCCCGCGTGCTCCTACGATCGCCGGGCTTCCTACCAGAACAGCAGCTCTTGAAGAGTAGCACACAGAGCTTAACTTCGCATCTGGCTCGTCCGCCGAGTTTGAACTTTCAAAAGAGTTTTTTGTTCGTTGTTTCTTCGGGTGGGAATGGTGGGAGGAGGGTGTTTTCGTCGTCACCGGCCGGGCGGTTTACGGGTAACGACGATGGTGATGGTGGTGGCGGTGTGGTTACGGGAGGAGGAGGGAAGGGAAGTGAAGCTAGAAAGGGGAATGAGGGGGCTGGGGGTGAGGGTGAGGGTGAGGGCGAGGGAGGAGGGAAAGAACGAGGCTGTGGAAAGAAGGGGGAAAAGGATGGCAATGAGGGAGACGACGTACGCGGGAGTGGGGAGTATAAAGGCGGGGGTGCGAGTAGTGCTAGTGGTGTTAGAGAGTTAGCGGGAAGTGCCGGTGGTACTGTGGGGATAAGCTCACTACGGCATCGTAAAGGTATTGACCAATCCTCCGCAAAGCGGTCTCCGGAACCAAGTGTTACAATAAAAGGTGCGATATTTCACCCCCCAGAATTCCCATATCCTATCACTAATTCTCACATTACAATCTCAAGGAAAACTACTACCAACCCCTTCCCAGCTCCTAAAGCTCCTCCTCCCGCTACAACTCACCGGCTCCTCCCACCCAACCGACCCCCCTCTCGCCCTGCTAGTCCACCCCCTGCAACCTCTCTCCTACCTCCAATGCCTAATCCAAGCTGAGCTCCCACCGATAACTTCCCCCAACTCGGCCCCCCGCGCTCCAAGCATCTCCTTCAAAGCCGTAGACCTCGGCGATACCCTCCTTGAAGTACACACCAACACCAAAAGCAGAAGGAAGCTCCAGTCTCTGGGTGGCTGGAAGGGCGAGGGTGGGGCCGAAACAGTCGGGGGGCTCAGTTCCCTTAGTCCCTCCGAGAGATCGGGCAAGGGCGGATACGTGCGCTGGTCCGCGTCTACGGAAGTAGGCGACTTTGTCCGCGACGTGGCGAGGGGCACAGAGTTTGTCATCGAGATTGAAGGAAGCGATGATGTGCCCGTCAGCATGCCCAGCTTTAGGCAGCGGACGCATTACCTCCGCCAGCGACTTGTCGCCGCGGCGAGGGAGATTGAGCTACAATCCAGGGTCGAGTCTGGATCTGACGGGGCTGCACAGAGGGTTGCTATTAGTGGGTTTGCGGGATTGGTGGGGTGGTGGGTGGGGGTTTACTGGCTGACGTTTAAGACTGGTTTGGGGGTAGGTGCTGTATAATGCAAGTGATATCTAAGAATCAGGTGCTCACTTACGGGGGTGGTGGAGTAGTGGGATGTCATGGAGCCGGTGGCCTACCTTGTCGGCTTATCCACCGTCATTGTCGGATATCTCTTACTCCTTTACGGTGGCCGCGAGGTTCCCTGCCGGTCTGTCCCGCGTATGGATGTGTCGAAACGGCGGATGAAGCTCTACCGAGAGAAGGGGTTCGGTGTTGACAAGTGGCAGGAGTTAGTCAATGAGGGCAGGGCTTTGCGCAAAGAGATTAAGGCCATAGCAGAAGAGTACGACGTCGACTGGGATGAGCGGAGTGATGGAGTTGGTGGAGATAAAGTCATCAATCCTCTGGCTGAAGGTGCAAGGGGCGGAGAAGGGGAGGGTCGGGGAACGCAGAAGTGGTAGGAGGAAGAGAGGGAGAAGGCAACGAAGAAGTTGGGTCCCCACCATTCGTGGTTGAGTGAACGTGTATACATGTTCTCGTTTCTTTTCTTTTTTGGGTTGGAGTTTGGGCTGCGTTTACTGTTCATCACGTTTCACCATATTTTCCTTGCACTAGGGGCATATCCGTGAGTGCTGTAAAGAGCGCCGTGCCGTGCTCGAGTATAGCGCAGCCATTTATCGCTCTCTCGTGTCTAGCATCGATATCATAGCATGCAAGTTATAGGATCAAATTACGTCGGCATGATACCGGTACATGTTCCCTCCCCTCTACCCCTACCAAGAGATCAAGGTAGTGATAACATTAATTCTCCCACGCAACAGAGAAACACTCCTACTTCCCCTTCCGACTCTCCCCCTTAACCTTTTCCTCCGCCAAACCCCTCCCCACCCTCCTGACCTCCCCCTCAAACCGCTGTGCACACCTCCACCCCTCGAGCGCCACGTTAACTAGCCAAAGCGCCCACACCCCGCGCCGGCGATCGACCCCGTGTACCCTCAACCTCCCGGCCAAATTAACCACATCGCGACACTTCTTGACCAATATCCCAGCATGCACCACGGCAGTGACATCAAACTTCCAGTCAACATTCCAAACCTTATCCGCCAGGAAGCCACCAACATACGGCGCCTCCCTCCCGCGGAAAATCCAAAGCGCGATAACAAACGACAGCGCCACAAACCAGCCCATGGCAAAGAACGATCCCGGCGACGTCGGCGGCAAGTACCGCGTAACGACGATGTCGGAGCGGTTATCAATGACTTTTTCACTGGCGGTAGACATCTCTTTAAGCCGTGTAGCACATGCTTCCTCCCAGTCGAAGTTGGCCTGCTCGTCCGCTGCGTTCGCGGGGAGGGGCGGAAGAGGCGGGGTGAAGGGGATGGTGGCCGTGCGGGGGATAGGGTTGTACCAGACCTCGCGTAGCGGTTGAAGGTAATCTATTGTTATTCGGGTCGGCGTTATGGAGGTTACGACTGCGCCCTGTGGCTCAAAGGCTTGAGCGTGGTGGGTTAGGAGTGGGGTGAGGATTCTAGGCGGGATTTGGAGGATGAGGTTGCGCACGGGAAGGGGGTGAGCGAGGAGGGCTGTCGGGTCGATTTTGGTGGCCATTGTTTGTTTGTTCGTTCGGTGATGGGGGTCTAAATGATACCGGTAGGAGAGGAGACATGGGGTTTTGTACAGCAGATGACTACCCGTGTTATATACCACGAAGAAAAAAAAATTCAACTACGATAGGCCCCCCCCGCCAAGGATGCTCGCCATGGCACGTGGTGCCACTGCGGGGATGCAATTGGACTCTGTCCCACTCTTCTAGCTGCGGTGCGGTAGGTTTGCGAACGAGCCGCCATCTAAATTGTTCCCGTCTACTTGTGTCATCTCGATCTAAAAATTGCTGTACAGTACCGGTACTTCTGCATGTGGAAGTTAACACAGTGGTCCCTCCCACGCTTCCCTCTTGAGCTTCATAAGTGCCGCCTGCTTGTGTGGGAATGCAAACTCCTTTTCTTTGTAGAACCCGGCGTCCACAAGGTATTTGATGAACCTGTGATTGTGTTAGTTCTCCCTTCCCGAGCACCAGTCTACCTCGGAATACTGACTTTGTATTGTCAACCCTTGGTTCGAGCATCACCGTCTGCGTTCTTGGATCGTCGAGAAACATGACTGCACCCGTTAGCTCTTTGACAAAACTTGGCAACGTCCCACGAGTGACCCACAATGCACTAGGCCAGAAATCCAAACCCCCACCCTGTGCGGCCCCCTAAACTTCTGTTCCCCAACCAAACAATGCACACCCCTATCCCACATATCCACATCGCTGGCATACCGTCCCAGCGCGTCTTCCTTAACCCAGTAAACCTCAAAATACCCGAAAGGTTCATCGTCCCAACATCCGATTATCGGGAAAAAGTGCTTAGATCCCAATCCCTTTTTCAGGAATGACCTCGTCTTTTCCGGATCCTCAGCTTCCTCCCCCCAGAACATGGAAACCCTAGGGTCGTTCATCCATCTGTGCACCACCTCCGTATCTTCGTCCAAGTCTGTCAGTCTGAAAGTGAGGAATTGCCCAAATGATGGAATCCACCTGGTATACATGTCACCGTTAGGCTGAGGGCGGGGTCGGACTGGGTGCCTAACACGATCGGTGAAAGTGTACTCCACCGGTTTTGGCATGTGTAAGGGCTTCTTAGACGTGCAAACCGGGTTCAGGAACGGCTCGGGCGGTAACTGCCAGAAGCCCACCCTGGTGGCATAGGCTCCGATCCATTCACCGGATGCTGCTCCAGAATCGGGGAACGATACCAACCCTGCAGCCTCAACGGCTTGTAGGTTGGCCAACTTGAAGAAGGGTCCGGTGTTATTGAAGTGAACCTGCCAGCTTCCCCGAGGGCTGCCTTGTTTATTCGGTATCAAGTCTGCAGAAGGGGCAGGCAACTGAAAATACCAAAACAGCATGACCCAAACTTTGAAGAGTGCGTATTCTTCTTGATTATCCTCATTGACGTAGTATCTGAATGACAGGACATCGTCGTGGAGAGTTGGGTAGGTGGAGGAGGATGATATTTCGATTCCCCATTTCAAGTCGTTGCATTCGAAGTCAACTTTGCAGTCGTCACGGCCATCTGTTGTCACATGAAGGGCAATACGATTGGGGAGGTGAAGCTTCTCCACTATGGACTGAGGGGGCTCTTCCAGTTCACTTTCCGACTCATTGTCCTCAAACAGGGGCCTTATTGGTTCAGTTGGACGCGGGGTATGTAGATCTGAAGAAACCCGTGTGTGGATGGTTATTATATCCGACGACATTGCAGATTTGTTATTGTATAACCTCACTCAGAGGGCCAGGATGAGGAGCAGAGGAGGAAGTATTGCTGGCGGTTGTGTTTGGGTTGAGAAGAAAGATGGGAAAAAGGTGTTAGAGAAGGGAGGGGGGGGTGTTGGTACTTGTTTGGTAAAAATGAGGGGTCTCGGTGCCCTCTTTCCTTGTTGACAAGGCACTCCGTGTCTATGGTGGTCCAACCAATTCCATGTGTTTAGGATTTACTCGTACTAGAAAACATTTCACAGATAATATTCGTACAATGCATGAACATGCTATCAGATCCTTATTGTCCATTTCGGTATTACATTGTGTAAAAATGGAATCTGATAAGATCCATTGATAGCGGGGGTGGCTTGGTTTTGGTGGTGGCAACCTCCTCCAAAAGTGTCGGACCCAATATGATACTATCATGCTGTGCTCATAGAAGCAGTCGGGGAACTGCAGCCCCGAAGCAATCATAGCAAGTTTGCACCTTGCAGTCTACCGTCCCTTGCTGCATCACAAAACAAAAGCAAATTGTTTGAGAGAATCGAGAATGATATTGATCTCGCCCCGTAGCCGCAATTCGCTAACTACCAATCCCCTGACCCCAGAAAAACAAAACACCTAAGAATAGCCTCGCCAAACAGAAAATAAGAAAAGCCTATTCCGAAAAGCAAAACCAACAGTATTTATGCAAAACACATCTCCGCCGCGTAAATCATAGCCATACCAAAGCTCTTATTTACATACCACCACGAAGACGGAGAACCAAGTGTAGAGTTGACTCCTTTTGGATATTATAGTCGCTCAAAGTACGTCCATCCTCCAACTGCTTACCAGCAAAGATAAGACGTTGTTGATCTGGGGGGATACCCTCCTTATCCTGGATTTTACCCTTGACGTTGTCAATAGTATCGGAAGATTCGACTTCCAAAGTAATGGTTTTTCCAGTAAGGGTTTTGACAAAAATCTGCATACCACCTCGCAGACGAAGGACAAGGTGGAGGGTCGACTCCTTTTGGATATTATAATCACTCAAGGTACGACCGTCCTCTAGCTGCTTACCGGCGAAGATAAGGCGCTGTTGGTCTGGGGGGATGCCTTCCTTATCCTGAATCTTACCCTTCACGTTGTCGATCGTATCCGAAGACTCGACCTCGAGAGTAATAGTTTTACCGGTAAGGGTTTTGACAAAAATCTGCATACCACCTCGCAGACGAAGGACAAGGTGGAGGGTAGACTCTTTCTGAATGTTGTAGTCGGAGAGGGTTCTGCCATCTTCCAATTGCTTGCCGGCAAATATCAGACGTTGCTGATCTGGAGGAATGCCCTCCTTGTCTTGAATTTTGCCTTTGACATTATCGATTGTGTCCGAAGACTCGACTTCAAGAGTGATTGTCTTTCCGGTCACTTAAAATACTGTTAGGAAATGGCAGGCAAGCGAGCAAACAAAGAGAGAAGTCAGGAAGCATACAAGTCTTTACGAAGATCTGCATACCGCCACGCAGACGCAGGACAAGATGAAGGGTAGACTCTTTCTGGATATTATAGTCGGAGAGAGTGCGCCCATCTTCGAGCTGTTTACCGGCGAAAATCAAACGCTGCTGGTCTGGAGGAATCCCTTCTTTGTCTTGGATCTTGCTCTTCACATTGTCGATGGTGTCCGAGGACTCAACCTCCAAAGTGATGGTCTTTCCGGTAACTGTGCGTAGCGTTAATTTGTGATCCTCGCAGATTTTAGGGTTTAGAAAGGTGCCTCACGAGTCTTTACAAAGATCTGCATGTTCGGTCTTTAGAGGGATGAAGCTGAGTGAGTTTGAGAAATTTGAAGTTCTGTACTGTTTTGAGAGTGGGTGAGGATGAGGATAAAGAGAGAGAGAGAGTCACGAGAGGCGGGGAAGGTGGGCTTTAAAGGGTGTGGAAGCGAGGTTTTGGGTCTGTCGGGGGGCGAAGTTTGCCCCACAAAGTGCAGTTCCGTTGGATGCGTCATGTCGCTCCAGCTGCCTAAGCATGGTCTCGAAGGAACGCCGCGGAACTCACTGGAAACATGCTTGCCCAGCCTTCAGTCTTCTTCCCTTCCTACGGAGTTTTCGCGAAACTCAACTACGGTTGGTCTCTCTCGATCGGGCCGGCAAGCAATACCTACTCGGGCGATCAATCCTACTATTCTTTGAGAAAGAGAGTCTGAAAGCAGCGATAGGCAAGCTCGTCCATGAAATACCAGAACGGTGACTTGCCAATAGTACCCGAGTACCGGTACTACCCGAGCGCAAACCATTTACCTACTCCTTGTAGGGGACCACCGGATAGTGGGCTACGACTATTTGAGAACTTTACGGCACTTTCCTCGGAACACAGCTGGTACAGTACACAAGAAAGCTCAGCATTGCCAAATTGCTCTGATTACATGGCTATCAATGCCTCCGTGCATTGCATGTTCCTGACGGCCCATGGCATAGAGACTGATTGGCCAGGCTGAAATGGACTCACTGAATATCAGAAGTTCTGGAGTCGCCGAGCGAAAAGCGGGGCGGACCAAAAGTTGTCAATCTCACATGGTCTGCGAACCGTCCCTCCGGAGCCCGCAATAACTTTGATCATATCCTACTGGTTTGGCAGAACCTTCACTAACGGGGCATCGAAAATGCGTAACGAGGTGTCATCCTTATATAATTGGAGAATGGCCCATGTGGGGTAAAGTACTATACTCGTACGTTCTTCTTGTGCCAGCGGCGGGCAAGCCTCTGGGTCCCGAAAAATTTAAGGTTGGGGCATGTTGCGTCCTATATATCTTCTTTGTTCTCTTGTTCGGCAACTCAACCGCAACCCGATTATCTTGAGTCAACAACCTACGGTAGACAACTAGTCGCCAAGTGAGGATAAAGACAGGACGCCTCTTAGGTTCTAGAAAGCCAACACCTAGTCGCCGATCATCGTCGCTCTTCCCGTCGTGAGTCTTTTTTATCTGGATTGACCACAGTGCCCGCCTTTCACTTGCGTTGGCGAGTAACTTTTTGGAAAACTGCTGCAACGTGTGCCCAGCTCTGAAACAGAGGCATTTTCCCTGCCGATAATAAGAAGCAAACGCAAATCAGGAGATATCCAAGTGTCCACATAAGAAAGCCGTACACCTAGGCTGTGCCTGTGCCTGTGTTGTCCTGTTGTATGTTTCGATTACAGCGTGGTTAAAACACAATACTTGGTAGTGTCGACGTCGAAATACAATATGGCGGTTTCACACACGAGAACATACTGGCAGTCCCACCTGCAAGGTAGGCTTCATCTTGCAGCTTTTCACAACCTCTGAGTCAATTTTTCGGATATCCTTCCCACTCTCCAGCTTTTTGTGTCCTTCTATCTTTCATAACTTCAATGCCTCAAAAATCAGGAGGGTTACACTCACATTCTATGGGATTGGTTATATAGAACTTTGTGCTTCCAAACGCATACCCTCTCCTACCTACGAAGTTTACGAACATAGCGGCGGAAGCATACCCTCACCCCCCAGTCCCGACCCCGGACCGGTAGCATCACCGCACTCCGGGCAATCATGGTACTCCTGCGTCGTTAGTGTAGCGGGCAGAGAATACGAGACCAGTTATGTGTACAAGGCCGAGGAAAACGCCAAAGAAAAAGCTGCGAAAAAGGCCTACGAAGCTCTGAATGCCACTACCTAGGGGTGACCTCCCCGTGCCTGTGCCGACAGGGCTGGTTAGAGAGGGGGGAATGGCAATTGTGGCCACTAGATGCGAAGGGACCTCGTGCGCTGTGCAGGCACACGGGAGCTGGCACTGGACGGATCTGGTCGGACAGGACCTGGTTTTTCCTGTCTTTCGTTATGGTAAATCTGGAACACGCACCTAGTACGGGCATCAATAGCTCGATTTCTGATCTCTCAATCTTTTCGTTCCTTTCTCTCTCTTTTTTTTCTCTCCTTCCTTATATTCCCTATTATTAAATTTCTACATTATTATCTTCTCTTTCCCCCTTTTTCCCTTCCCACCAAATTTCTCATTACTTCTCCATATTTGGTAAGGACTCCATTAGCCTTTATACGAATTCTTATGGCTTTCTTTTGTCGGGTGGTACACAATAACTACGGGTTGAGTCCAAATTTTTTTTTTTGGGGGGGGCTACTTTAAAGGTGCGATACATGGAATAGAGGATCAAAGACCGGGAAGAGATGGAACCATTGGGGGCGCCAATTCCATTTATGATGTAATTACAGGTAGCTAGCTGCTGCAACTTATTGTTATAATTGTATCTTAGGTCCCTTTCGTTCAAATCGGCACACATGAGCGGGGTTGTTGCCTACCGTACTCGTATTTTACTGCCGTTATCTTAGACGTGTTTTTTCCTTAGGCCACTCTCCCGGCCAGCGAGGAACGCGCCACACTAGACAGAGTCTTTCTCTTTGCTTTTTCCGCATTGAAGATATTCTGATGCTCGTTCTGGTTTCTGGTTGTTGCATCCATTGCTGCTCAAGCTCACGGGTTACTATTATCGCGGGGCAGCCAGTCTTTGAGAGACGCGATTTGTGGGCTTGATGGACGGATACTGCCACAAAGCACTACTTTACCCCCCTCCCCAGAGCTAAGCTTGCCGAACCCTTCATGCAGCCAACGAATCATGTACCCCAGGATTCCCTCCAACCTCAACGGTATCCCTCTTTTATTTAGTCAGTCCTCTCAGATATCACAATTGCACTACAGTACATAGGCTTCTTGGTCCAATTTGCAAACGAACACCTGTTCCTCAGCCCTCCTGCATCTTCTTCCAAGCGCGCACCAGTACGATCCGTTCACGTATGCGAGAGAGTCCCGAGTCTCGAATCCTAAGTCCTGAGGGTAACACTGGATGATACCAGACTTCTTTGATACCCTATTTAGGATCCACTACCGTTTTAGGACAACGGTACCCCAGACCGATAGAGGAGAATTGGACTCTTCAGGATCCTCTATCGATCCCTCACCCCTCTTCCACTATTGGACCAATTCCCATGCCGCAGCTAGCACCTCTCCTGAGGTTAGGTAAGAGGAGGGAGAGTGAGAAGAGGAGAAGGAGAAGGAGAGGCGAAGATTGAGCGCGACAGCGTATGTGGAGGGGGTGAGAAGTGGCCAAGGCCGCAAATCGATCTCGAAATCCCCGTTGCTGCCTAGCCACCCTAGGTTACAGCAGTAAGTTAGGCACTCATACATCTGCCCACAGTGCCAGTACATATAGCGCAATATTGACGACTTCGTCGATCATCTATCTCGCGCCGCTTCAATGCGGGACCTATTTGTACTTTCACTCTCTGATTTTCCTCACGCAAGGCCCGGCATGCTTCTTGCTCGTGCAGGCTTTAAAAACGAAAGGTCGTTAGTTATGCCAACACATCAATGCATTTCGTCTTCCAACGTTCGTTTCTGCCTATATTGTCAGTCCGTCAGTTGGAAGCCAGTCAATCTGGAAAGAAACAATCCAAGTCCTCTTTACTTGATACATTTTCGGAAAAACAACCGGCCGGCGGTTCTTAGCTGAATTGAAATGGCTAGATAGAAAGTCCTTTACCCATTGTCACACTCGGTGCAACCTAAGTCTCTCTCCCCCTAAGAATACCGTAAGTAACTTAAACCCTTCTGCTCGAGTACTAGCCTCTCAAGTCATCCTCTACCGCCCTATCTACCTTCTGAATTGTTCCGTACGCTGGTGGGTCGTATCTGACCCGTTACGCCTGCTTCCTCTCCCCTTTTCTTCCTTCCAATCCTTTTTTCCCCTTTTCCTTTCCTTGCCCAGCACCGTGCTTTAAAGCTAAGCTTCAGAGGAAAATGAGTGCCACGATTCTCGGGGATGGCTTCGGCTATTCATGGTATTGAAGCGTGCAAGCATGTTGGGGAAAAATTGATAGACTTAGCCCGGCAAGGCGAAAATGTCTGATATCCGAAGCGGGGAGGGGAAGAAGGCCGAGAGGGTATGAGAATTGCATACTGCAGTAAAAAAATTCAATCGGGCGAATCAATTTCCATGATCTTTGGATTTCCTTTCTTGGGATCCTCATTATCTCGTAGGAAGAGAGAATTCCTCACTCATCTCGGAGGACTCCTCGCGCACTATCGTACCAATAGTTCGTCTCCCACTCCTGGGGTGGATATTCCTTAACGCGTAGTCGGACATGGAGTGGGTATGATGCTCTTCCCTTACTTACCTACCTTCCTCCTTTGTTTTTATTTCCTTTTTGTTGTCGACACGTTTGGCTATGACCTGGAGAACGGCGAATTGTAGGCCAAAGTAGTGATCCCCGGGCGCTAGACATAACATGGGAGGCTAGTGACTCGGCGCGTCTCGATATCGCCACCTCACTGAAAGATGTTTGGGGATATCTCGTTTTGGCGCTAGGATACTGTTCCTCTGGGTTGCCCCTCTCACCTTTACTTCTGTCCCCCATGCCATCCTCACCCCAGAAACTCAGTCTGTCCCGCTCCCGCTGGTAGAGAAAAGCAAAAAAGCAACGGGAGCGCTGTCACGGGAGACAGCACTCTCCATTGGCAGTGAGATAGGAATTAAGTCCACCCCTTTCCCAACGACGTATCGTGAAGCATGGTTACTTACAGGGGGGCGGGGGGGGTTCGAAAGCATGTAGTATCATTCGATTAGATATTGTCCACCATCCTCCGCTTCGACGTACTCAATACCGCCGGGCCGTTTCTATTCGCTCATCGACCGCAGACCTGCTCGCCCCAGTGAATCGGCCACTTCCAATGGATGACAGCTATGACTGAGGGGTCCCCCGCACTCCGGGTCATATATTACGGCTGCTGTGCTCTCTCCAGAAAAAGGCCGGGGACAACTCACCTACACCCACCTACTGATCCTCTCAAGAATTGCACCACACTACAACAACCCTTTGCTCCCCCCTCTTACCGCTTAAGTTTTTCGTATAAGACGGTTCCAGGTCATATTTCCTAGGCCGTAAGGTACAATTGCCTTCATTCATCAAGTTCAGGACAATTTCAAATCTCTCAGAAGACTGCCTACCAATTGCGGGAACAAACTTGAGGAATCACTACCCCCCCCCTTTGTCTCTCCCTCCTGCCGTGTGTCGAATACAAGGCCCTTACTCTGGAGATACGTTGTCATCCGGCGCTCTCCATTCCCTCTCTGCAGCCGTGATAAACGCACCATATACCTTTGCATATAGCCCGCGCGCGGCTCCAGCTCCTGTGTCCTTTGTGCTAGAATCCAGTCCCTAATCCATTCCATTATTACTGGAGATGTATTACATCTTGTATCTCTCCAGTAGGTCCTCTCCACCCCTCCAATATCTCACATTGACATACATCCGTTAGAAAACACAACTTCTAAGCTCAATTGACCTTTATCTCCCACACTCTCCATGCACCTCCCCGCAGAAAAAAACATCCCCTGCCCGCTAGTCAAACAAACAGGGATATCAGAAAAACTGACGAGCCTCTCAAACAAGGTCTCTGCCGTCGCCGTAGATGGTCAGACCCGCACTACGAGTGCCAATACCTCCCCTCGGGCATCTCGTGCACAGTGCGAGTCAACAACCGGGAATACCAGTCAGAAGGCGTGGTGGAGAGCGAAGTCCTCGCACGCGAAGCCGCAGCAATGCGCGCTTATTTGCTTTGCCGGAATTTCTCCGTCACCGACGGCGCACGCCCTGGCACCAATGCGCTGGGAGCTGGGAATGGTACGTCGCCCCCGTCACAACAGGCTGCATCATCTCTTGCAGGCGGCCTTATGCCACCGCATCATGGATATCCTGGGCCCGGAGCTGGAAACACTTATGTCACTCGCTCACTACCTGGCCAGGGGAACTTGCCCATGGATAATGGATCCTCCGGTAGGATGGTCACGTCCCAGGGAGTTATCGTCGTGGGCCATCCGCAGGTTGGCACTTGACTTGGGTGTTTCTGAAAGAAATAGGTTCGTGGGGTACCTTCGTGCGTGCGATGGTAATGGAGAGTGCGGGGGGTTTTTTTTTTCTTTTTTTCTTTTTCTTTTCCCTTCTCATATCGTCCCGTTTTCCCTCTTTTTCCCGTTTTCGTGCCTGGTTTCCCCCCCTTCTATCATACCCCTCGCCAGTTTTATGACGCTGAGAACTCTTATCTATTGGATGGAGTCATTGATAAGATTTTTTTTTTTTCCCCTCTCGTTCCGCACTTTATTTGCGGGAGGGAGATCGAGAATTCTTCATTTGTCGGCATATATCGGGTGGGTACCTCCCTTCGGATGGTGTTCTCAATCATATATCGCGCTGGTTTTTTTGAAAGAAAGAATAAAAATAAAAAATAAAAAACCTGTTTTCTTTTCTTTTCTTCTTTTCCCCCATCCTCCGCGCTTATGTGTGATTTACCCCCTCACTCATTTTCAACTATGATACTTTGAAGGCACTTTATAGCGGCGGAAGGCCCAGCATTGTTGGCAACGCTGTGATGTAGATGATACGAGGGAAGGGAATTGCAATAAAGAAGCACGCAAATCCACTGTATGGTGCTGTGCCAGAGCGACGCTTCTCGAAGGAATATGACTTCGTGCTTGGTGATCATAGGCTGTATTCGGGAATATAGTTTAGCGTGAAGGCTATTATCATACATGGCTAGTTTTTTCTGGTCTTGTGTCACTGTCCCCTGTCCCCTTCCCCCCCCCCCTCGCGGTGAGAGGATGGGAGGGCCCTAGGTTAGCCCCAGGGAAATATCAGAGCACAAGTGTACCGGTAAGCAGAGATCCTGTATCATACTCACGAGCTATTGGTCCCACAAAAGTAGCCTATCGTCTATCCGATTCAACCATGGTTCCGTCGCCTCCAGACGGGACCCTTGCTATGATATTCCATTTTTTTTCTTCTGCTTTTGTGTGTACGCCGGAGTTTGTAGTAGTATTAACTTATATGGTTACTATTTCTGCTATCGTACGAGTACGAGTACTGTACAATGCCTTAGCCTAACGGTAGTTGGACCCAGACTGAGAAATTCTATCATACCCCCCCATTCGGGTATAGTACCCTACGTTCATAAGAAACATTACTAATATTTTTTAACACTAGTCCAAAGGAATCCCTAGAGTTATAAGGACATTACCAGTGCTCCAGTTTTCGTCTAAGCATCAGGATGGGATGGCGGCCATTAAAACGTGATCACTACGGTAGGATGTTTACTGCGGTGGGATGTCGACAATAAAAACATCCATGTGTACGGTACAGTACGGTATGGTACCCATTGTCCAACAACCTACGGGTGCGTTGTTGAACAGAAGGTCCGGGACCTCCCATGTGACCGAGAAGACACCGCTGTGACAAACGCGCTGTAAAAGCGTCGAACCACTCCCCACAAAAATCCCTTTTACTGTGGTCTCGAGCACTTGTACCGCTGCTGTGATACCGGTGCCCCTTGAAATTAGGGAGGTCGAAAAGAAAAAACCCAGTTCTTGAAAACGGGTTAAGGGACTCACTTCAGCTGTTTTTACGGTTCACTTCTTGTGCGGGTGCATTCGGGTGTATGCACTTGCCAGCATCACGAATATCGGTCCGCAAACAGCAATGACAATTCACCACGTCTACCTGGGTACACCGTCAGGAACAAATGTTGCGTGGAAAAAGAATAAAAGGAGGGGAGAAAAAATGACACAATCTAAGGGCCCTTCCCTCTCTCCACGGAATTTTCTCCCAACCGCCAGTTCGGCATGGGCTCCGACCGTTACCGTACGTGAACGTTAAATATCGATCCCTCCTTTCGAGGTGGCGAGTGATGTTTCGTGACGGTGAGTACCCGTGTCAATCGGTTGGTATCGACTACCACCACGTCAAAGATAGGCAATGAAGAGAACTTTTTTCCACGCTATCATACTGGAGGTAAGAGCTTTGAGATACCGTTTGAGTTGGCCGGCCGTTTTTCTTTTCTTTTTTCCACGCTCGTCGAACCACTCACCCCGGTTGTTGCTGTGTGTTGAGCTGGGATTGGATTTGTTACTGCGGGACTTAGTAATTATTTGGGTCAGGGATTATTGATCAGTTGGGCGGGGGAGGATAGATACAGTACAGTAACTGAGGGCAGGATGCTCGGGTACTCGAGCATAGTACCGGTACTATACTAGTACTCGTACTGGTACCGTAAGGTCAATGCGCGATAGGATAGGGCTCGTCCAATGATCATCATGCAAGCGGTAAGTCAAGCATGCCAGCCCAGCCAGTCCGAGGGAAGGTGCGGGTGCCCAAGTTGTCCTGCCAGTTACCGGTATGATACGAGTACCCATCCCCGCAGGTTCAGGTTCAGGGAGAAAGAGAGGGTGGTGCCCCGGGGTGGAGCGCACGGACCGTGTCTCTCCTCCCAGGAAGCAGTTTTGCCCTACCGCGCAATGACCGCCGCAGTCGCCTCAAAAACAGTAAGCAGGTGATCCCTGGTGCCTGCATGTCCCCTGTATGATAGCTATCCTGGGACGTGGGAAAGTGACTGCTTTCTTTCTTTCTTCTTTCTTTCTTTCCTTCTTTCTCCCCCTCGCTTCCCGATGGTGGGGGATGAAGGGGCAAGGGGGGAGAGGAACCGTGAGCCTGATTCGTGGGATTATCTCTCCTGTGGATCTGAGAAGCCACGGATATAAATTCTCCGCCCACGTCACTCTGCAGCTCGGTATCCTAACTTTTGTTAGGAACCCTAACCCTATGGCATTGGAGTTTCTTGGTGGAGAGCCTAGAAACACACGTTACTGAGAGCGAAAGAAGTTGGGATGCGGGGGTTGGAGTGCCGTATGCTATCGTACTTGGCTGGCCTGTCGCTGGCAAATGGGCCGTTAAGGGATTTTGGCGCCTTGTGCAGACACTATCTCGCTGCTGCCTATTGTGATCATTGTGCGAATTGGTCCTTTTTCTGAATTGTCCCGGGCCTCAGATTTTGGGAGTCCATATTGGTGTTTGGAAGGCTGTAGGAGCTAGTCTGGTCTGCTAGGCTTAATTCTACGTCACTGAAAGCGATATTAGGAATGTGGGTGCGGGAACTGCATGTTATTTTAATCCATGCTAGGTCGGTCGCTATATGTTTTCTGAAATATATTGTGTTGTGCCATAGGTTTAGTAAAGGAAGCAGGCAAGAGTCTTTGTCTGTGGTCCTGTTGCATACAATGTGCATAAAGGCTATTGAACGAGCATGGCACAACATGCACGGTCCTGTGCATACGAGAATCACACATGACGACTTTTCCGACAAGAAAAGAGCCATAAATTCATATCCCGCCACAAAGGCATCCCCGGGGCAATGTCTAAAAGTCAACCGGCAACACTCACCACCTGGTCTAGATAGCCCTCCCCCCACTCTCTCACCCAGCCTTTTCCCCACAACTCCAATCAAACCCACAACAACTCCTCGGGGCATATGCTGCGAGAGCAGTCGCTGCAGGCCCCAACACCGCCGAAGCTGTGGCTATACGCCCCAGCAGTTCCAACCATCCAGCAGCGGTCTTCCTAAACCTCTTCACGTCATTGAGCAGTGCCAAAATCCAAGCTAGCCCCGCGGCAAATGCAGCGAGGCACTCGGAGCGGACGATGTCTACTCTCGCCTCGACGAATGAGTTGCCATGAGTCGGAGGAGCTCCTAGGACCAGACGCGACGCGAGGGCAAGGAAGGAATCGCCGGTCAAAAAAAAAAAATCAAGGGCTCTTTACCACTGCATAGCGGAGACCGTAACGCATGCCATTCGTTTCCTGTATCAGTTATTCATAATTATGTAACAAGCACTAATTAAACAAGAACTTCCTATTCAGCACATGGAGCTGACCATCCCGGTGCTGGGGTAGTAACCCAATTTCTGGCACTTTAATGAACCCCATAGCCAACGCTGGCGCCATCACCAGTCATTTTCAACCGTTGTATTTGAGTTTCAAGAACAGATTCTTATAATAGTTGGCTCCTACTTGATCTGCTGTAAACTCTCCAAGCCCCTCTGCCGTTGCCGTTTGGGTCCAATTTGCCAACATCTGGAATTCCACCTCCAGTTTCCATCTCCCATCGACCCTTGTAAGGGCGGTAGCTCGCTTGTCCATTGCGGTTACCATGTGGGGAAATACTATCAGTACTCACGGTCAGAAATTAACCTAGCCAAGGATACCGGTCAAAAAGAATCAGCATACCTAAAAAAACCTTTGCCTCCTTGCAATCAAAACCGTAGAGAGCATTGAAGGTACAATAGTATTGTATTAAGCCATTTTCGAGAAGACAAACATCTGAGGTAACATCTCCCTCGTGCGCCACCTCATTTCCAACGCGGATTGCGGTATGATCTCCTATCCTATGGAACTCACGGCGCTGCTGAAATGTGGTGAAAAATCGTTCTCGAATTGCGACAGCATACCTTTTAGAGGCCGGAGGAGTGTAAGTTCTTTCGTCATTTGTTGGTTTTCCTCCCTCAAGTTGCGGGTTTCCTCCTTCAAGTTCCGGGCTTCCTCCCTCGAGTTTTGGCTTTCCCCCAGTAGTCGTTGTACTTGTGTTTCCATCTTGCGAAACGCTTTTAAAAGTGACCTCCCCTCTGGATTGGTATACGCAGCCTCAGGCTGACTGTAAGAGCCAACTTGAATGGGAACAATGTGCGGAATAGATAGAGTTAAGCTATCCTTAACGACAGTAAACTGCTGGATCACATCACTGCTACCATCGACCTCGGTTCAAACCAGTCCTAAGACCATCTCCAAGATTGCAGCATAGTTAGCTATCAATACACAGTTCTCGTGTGGCAATTACCTTCGGCCCCTGAGTGGTAGTAAGGATGAAAGGAGCGGTTCTGCAGCCAATGGTTGGTACAGAGCGTGGGACTCCAGTTGAAAACAAGTTGGTGATTGATAAAGACAATGAATTTGAGAAAGCGAGAGGATACTTGTTCTTGCGGGAGAAGAATAGAAGTTTGATTAGGATGGTGTGAAAAGGAGGAAAGAGCAAGGAGGGCCACTTTGAAGCGGTTTAACCAGTGGAGCGGACCAAGTGACATCATTGAGAGATTTAGTCAAGTAGGGCCAGCTAGAAACTCATCACAGCTTGTGGTTCAGACTATGACAGCACTTTGTAGAGTAGTACAAGCGAATGCATACACTTGGACCTACTCGAAAGCCCTTTTTTTCGAATTCGTTTGAAATGATGGCATCTCATGGATTATTTGGTCAATCAATTTGTTGCATGGTCTTTTGCTCCAGAGCTTGTGCTGCCACCTCACATAGGCTCAGTGAACCCAAGCGTCCAGTCCATCAGTCCTTGGGTGCGGACCGGACGGATGGCAGTGCATGGGTGGATGCCCGGGACGGATGGGCGGGCCCTACAGGTGACGGCCAGGCCCTGCAGGTAATGACCGGGGCCTGTAGATAACCGCCGGAAGATGCCATCCGTTCTAAGACTGTGGGGCCCGGCGTCAGCCCTCTGGGCGGCCGTCTTTGCTCGGGTGTGGGGGGGGGACGCCGTGCCCCGGACGGTTGGGGATGCTGCATAGGTTCCCACTCGCCCAGCGTGGCTTGGGGTACAGGGAGGTAAGGCTGTCATTTTCAGGTTCGTAGATTTTTGTTTAGGACAAGAGCTACTATTTCGGCTACCTGCATCCGTGTAGAGTGCGCGGCGCCGACATAAAGGTTTTCGATATCGTAAATCGAAGCTTAAATCCTCCCCTGAGTGCTGCGGTACCGATAATCTGGGGTCCCTCCGACCAGAATGCAGCAGACGAATGCCGTCACAGGTTAAATATCAAACCATATGCAATGCAATAGGGCCCCTAGGTTTGGCAATGATTTTCGGATGCTAATCGCGCGGCTGCAATGCCGCCACATTCCAGTGGGAGAAGTGATGTTGTCACCCAAGCTACTTATTATACAGGAACCCCCAGCTATCAGCGAAGGAGAGAGTCTAATGATTCCTCTAGCAATCCACCTAATACTCCGCAACCCAGACAGCAGCCATTCCCATTCCAGTCCCAATGCACATGGAAGTCAATCCGATCCTTCCACCCGTTCTCTTCAACTCGGTCATCAGAGTTGAGACCTGGCGCGCGCCAGTACATCCAAGAGGGTGACCAAAAGCGATGGCTCCTCCCTTGGGGTTGATCTTTGCTTTGTCCAAACCCAGCTCCTCCGCACACCACAAGCACTGAGAGGCAAATGCTTCATTGATCTCGAAAACGTCAACATCATCCTTTGTGAGACCAGTCTTGGCGAACACCTTGGGGATTGAAGCCCAAGGACCGATACCCATCAACAAGGGCTCAACCCCAGCGACTGCCGACGTAACGAACTTGCCAATGATCTTCTGCCCGAGCTTCTCAGCAGCGCTACGGCGCATGAAGAGAACGGCAGCGGCACCGTCGGAAATCTGAGACGCATTTCCAGCGTGGATTGAGCCGTCCTTGGCAAAAGCGGGACGAATCTTGGCCAAACCCTCTGCGGTCATTCCAGGGCGAATTCCATCATCTTTGTCAACGATAATGCGCTTGGTCTCTCCGGTCTTGGGGTCCTCAAAGCTGACTTCGAGTGGGTAGATCTCTTCTACGAAGAGACCAGCCTTTTGAGCTTTCTCGGCCTTCTGGAATGATGCGGCAGCGAAAGCGTCTTGTCTGGTTCGAGAAATGTTCCTGTCCTTAGCCATCTGCTCTGAAAGAACGCCCATGGGAACCGTGCAGTTCTTGGCTTGGACATTGCTGTCGAGGAGCTCAGAAAATTCGGTAACAGCACTAGGGCTATCGAAATGTCAGGAACAATCATGAGGAGTCGGGTAAGAGTAACATACCCGTACTGAGTGCTCATGCTCTCAACACCGGCTGCGACACCAACATCGATTTGTCCACCACGGATTGCGTTAGCAATGTTGGCACACGCAACCAGACCGCTGGAACATTGCCTGTTCAGCGAATATACGGCGGTCTCGACGGGGAACCCAGCAACCAAACTAGCGGCCCTGAACTCGGTAGCACCACCACCAGGGGCGAGTACACTTCCTACGGCAACGTCTTCAACAACGGCCGGGTTGATTTTAGAGCGCTCGATGAGCCCCTTGAGCACACCGACCAACAGGTCTTGTGCCGGAGTATCTTTGAAACCACCGCGCCCACCCTTTGTTAAAGCTGTTCGTAGAGCGCATGTCACAACAACCTAGAAATTCTGTTAAACCTATTTTTTAAAAAAGAAGAAAACCAGGGGTTATCGTAACGTACATCATCGGCGTGCTTCTCCAGGAGATTGTCGCGGGCTGAGTTGTTGCCTGGAGCAAGCTGCTTTGTAATCTGGTTGAGGCGAGCGGAGGCTGGAACCGAGTCAGTTCCTGAGTCCCAGAACAAGGGGTAGGTGGCAGAGGGCCAACCAACCAGACATCGCGATGACAGCTTCAGAACAAACACAAAAATGATATATCTAGGACTTGGTGAGGGAGGCAGACAATGTGAAGGAGCGGGGGGAAGAAATGAATGGAGAAGAGGAGGGGTGATAGAAATAGTTTGGGGAGGCTTTCGGCGGAAGCTTTGCTTGAGAATGACATGTGAGGCCAAAAACTATTGCTGCAGTCTAGATATCGTACAACCGCCAAGCCATTCCCTGACCTTCGGACGCAGCATGTGAAAAGCGGGTGATTCAGGTGATCCTACGTGTGCCGGGGTGGGTAGACTAACTTTACAGTGCGGGCTTACAGTACTCGTACAGTACAAGCACTCGTGCTCCAGTTGGCCATACGCCAGCCGAGGTCCTACCCTGCCTTTTGCGGGGACCTCTTTTGCGCTCCCTCGGACCGGAGTAGATTTTCACCATGCCCTTATCGGTAATTTTATGTGTCGGTTTTTCGCACCTAAAATATATATCCTAAACTCTGTTCTTGATCTATGATCCACAGAGTTGATTGGAGCCCCCCACTTGTGAATTTCCCGGCGTTTAAAGAGTGTGAAACTGCGAAAGACCTATCGCGCTTCGTCATACCTCGGTATCATAAGCGATCACTCGTTGAATTAGACTAATTATTGAATTCGAAACTTATCAAGGTTTCTGGCCTTCTGCAGATCAAAAGCCCTAACTAAACACAATTTTTTGGAGAAGATAAAGGGCATGGAATGTGTAGTCGGCATCCAGTATGTAGCTCTATCTGAATAAGTATCTTGCTTGCATTCCACATCTGAGGATTCCTGGAACCGTCATTGTGAGCAGTACCCTGCACAAAAGGGTCTGATAACCGTCCCCCGGGATCTGAAATACAAGGCCATGCTTTATTTACCATTGGTTTGCGCTGTCGTTTACTGGTCTGTCTAGCTTCGCAGGAAGTATTTGGACCTGAATGAGCCAGAGACTTTGGATATACGGTCTGTAACCTAGGTTTGATTTCTAGCCCACTAGGAAACCCGTTTCTCATATTCGCGGGCTCACAATATTTGAGGTGAAAAACTTAACTTAGTCACTCTCCAGAAACTAACTAATATCAGGGAGAACTCCAAATCTTATATCATAGGATAAACAGCTTATAAAGAGAGGATCGCAAGAGATAGAAAACGCGGTTGAAATGAAATTTAATAAAAGACACCTAGTGCGAGGGTAAAACATTACCAAAGCCACTAATGGCCACCATATCTAATATTATACTGCAAAATAAATAGCGCACCATCAGCTACAACCACTCATCCCCATCACCGATTTCCACTACACCGTAACCCAAAACTCTATCCAACACCAAATCAGCCCCCCACTCCAATTCGTACCCGGCCGCACTCCTCGGGAACCACCGCCACCATTCATCCCACGGCCCAGGCTCCATCGCCTTTACAAATTCCCAATACTCTGGATACCACCCTCCAAACTCCCAGTCAATCAATGCAAGGACTTCCAAGCTCTCTGGATCGATCATAATATTTCCTGGATGAAAGTCGCCATGCGACAGGACAATTCTATGGGACGTTGATAGTAGAGAATTCAACTGTGGGGACTCAGCCCTCGAGATAGTATTGGGAGGGTTGGATAAGAGGAAATCGTTGAATTCCGTTTCGGAACAGATGTTGTAACCGATGCGAGTGTGCTGGCGCCAGTCCTTCACAATTCCGTTCCAGCCCAGTGGACTGCCGGGCGTATATTCTATCTCCCTTAAGGAAGATAGGACTCCTGAGAGCTTTTTGGAGACGCAGATCCTCTGTTCGTGATTAAGGACACTCCAAGCATCTTGAAGGGTTTTGCCGGCAATGTGTCTCATAAAGACATACGTCCTCGACCCAACACGCAGCACACCATAGGTTTCAGAGACAGGGATGTTGCGATTTTGCGCCCTAATGTAGTCGATTAGGTCTAAATGGTCCAGATTTTCCTCCGAGATGTGGATTTTGGTGGTCAATGTTGGGGAAATGTTTACAACGCAGATGGAACGGGAGGGGATGAATCTTGTACAAAGGATGTCTCCAGCGAGAAGGAGGGCAGTAAGGCTTCTGGTTATGGTTTCTGATATTTGTGGAGATGAGAGGTCGGGGAGGGCGTTTTTGGAGACGTTTAGTATGGATAAAGCTTCCGGGGATAGTTGCTTTATTATGGTGATGGGCTCCTTGGTAGGTGGTAAGAATGATTCTTTCTGTTTGGGAGACCAGCCAGATTCATTATTAATCTTAGCGGTTGATGAAGAATCCTTGGAGGAGACTAACTTAGTCTCGTATTCATGGCTCATGTCGACTTCCCGGAGGAGAAATGTTAACAATAAGAGAACGAAACGGGATCTGGAAAGGGAACACAAATGTTAAGCAGGCTTCACTCGCTGGCAGTCAACAATTGGAAAAGGTGGGCAATGGCACACGCTCAATAGAGGGTCTGCCGGGTTCGTGCTGGTGCGTCTTCGGTCAAACGCTCACGATCAACGAAGTATCCAAACGACGGGTCGGCACAGACACGGGAGAGCAGAAAGAGCGGAGGAAGGAAATGAAGGAAGAAAGCAAACTAATTATTGCCGCGGTCACGCCCTTGGGAAATGTTCGTGGTTCTCTTCTCGTCAGTTTCAATGTGGATGTCTCCGCGAGGAAGGGAGGGAGGGAGTGTAGAAAGAGGTTCTTTTATATAATTCGAGCAGTCTAAAATGTGCGCCAGACATTTAATTTTCAAATTCTATAGGCTCTGAAATCCCAAACATCATTGAAAAAAGAAAAACCTGCTTAACCTCCTCCCTCATCTTTTGTTTAATAAATAGGGGGGAGGGGGGGTTATTTCTCAACAATGTTTGCGATTGCAGAGCCTATAAAATTTGATAATTAAATGTCTGGTGTACATTTTGGACAGCTCACACCATAAATTATCATACGTCTCTAGAAGATCCACCTCCACAGCACTCCCGCCCGACAAGTCACCACGCGATCCCTATCGAGAACTGCCCGCAAGCAGGATACGCAGATGAGGGCATGCGCAAAAAATGACATGGGGACATTCCCGTTCCCACGGTAGCGACCTTTCTCAAACTTAATCTTATCATATGATACGGCAACAGTTAAAGTTTTTACGCACAGCAGCGTTAGTAGCCGGTTGCAGCACCTCCAAATCCGCATGTGTGTCTGCCACCCTATCAAGGTATCGTACCTTTGGAGATCAGGAATGTTGTCGTTTCCAGGAATCTTCCTAGGGATCCCGGCATTGAACTCGGCCTGACTTTTCTTGTGTTCAACCCAGTAAGGATTGTCAACTGGCTCTCACTTCATACAGACTCGGGCGTTGGTGAAGGGTATATACGTCGGAGGGCGAATGGGCTGTCCCGGGTTGAAGGTAAGGGAGTGCGTTCGTTCTGGATTGGGCCGCAACGTATCGTACCGGGAGAGCGAATGATATTCAATAGTCTTGACCGGGGGGGTCTCTTTTTTCATCATTATGGCTTTAGAAACAATACCGTATTCGAGTAGAAGGGTCTTACTGCCCGAGTAGTGCAAGTGTGCTCTCATGATGTAAGGTTTGGGGGAAAGGGTAGCCGCAACTTATCGCAGGTCACCCTCTATGACACCCTATGGTTACAGGTAACCCCTTTTGCCTCTGTCTCAATCAATCTCTGTTGCATAGCGGAAATTTGAGAAAGTTTCAAATTTCGTCGTAAGCGTTCTGGAACATCCGCTATGGCCGCCACACCCGGCAGGCGCGGCAGGCGCGATAGTACCAACTGTGAGGTTACACCGTGGAGATGTTGCTACCGCCGCTTGTGTAGTATACCGTATTCACTTCTAAGATTCGCTATCTTGGTTAGGTCGCTAACCTCGACACCAGCCCACGATAGGCTTGGATTGGCAAGTTAACGGAATTGCGAAGGTCGGTTAAATTAGGCAAACATGGCTAGGGAGGGACTAGGCTGTACTGCGTTAGGAAAGCGCTAATCCTTTTCCCAACAATTTTTTTGTCTCCGAGTCCCGAACCACACCTAATGGAGCTAGCAATTCTCAAGAGTAAACACGGTACCGTACTTGAGTAGACTAGAGTACGAGTAGAGTATTGGTACCGTATTAATTCGTGCGGCAGTAGGGGTATTCAAAGTTGAAGTACTTGAAAAAAAAGGTAGCTTACTTTCCTGTTTCATGTAAGCTTGGCACAGCCAGAAATGGTTAATTTACTATAAATCTAGCTTACTAGATATTACAGGTTTTCCTGGTAGATATGGATGTTAAGAGGTCAGTAACAAGTAAAAGTAGGTATGTAGTAGCAGAGTATGCAAAGATTATATAATTAGAGTAGGAAGAAAAGAAAATGAAATGAAGAAAAAAAGTGATATTCAAACAACCTCAATCAGGATCCAATGCCATGCACCTCTGAAAAAGCAAGAATTCTTTATCAACTTCATGATATATGGTTATTGATTACCATTATTCAATCAATATTCGATGATGATTTGTCTCTATATTCTTCCTGTCTTCAGCTATCGCACTCAGCCCATTTTCAACCTCTGAATGCCAAAGACTTTAACCTGAACCGCTTTTTCATTATATTAGAGACTCCTATGATGATAAATTCCAAAGGGGAAAATATACTTGAGATATGTTTTGATGGAAGGGAGGAGGGTCTAGGAGCAGATGAAATGGAGACAGTTGAGTTGCTTGGACTTGGAATACCAACGATACAGTACTTGATGCCATGAAATCTGATACCATGTTCTGATTATATGTTCAATTACTATATATGTAATAAATCAAATGTGAAATGTTTTTAATAAAAAAGACCAGAGATTAATATAAATTAGATTTTCACAATTTCAGAAGATAGATTTAAAGCTTTCTTTCGAATAAAGTGAAACTCATTTGAGTGACTATTCTTACATATTCGTACCGATCCCATTTTCCACAATAACTCCAATAGTCCTCAAGCCTCTCTAGTAATTCAGTTAGCAATAGCTTTATATTTCTTGTACTTCAATGGTGTATCAACAGTTTGCGGAGTGGCTCAATTAGGAATTGGTGAAGGAACTGCAAGATTACACTATAAGTATATCTGCTCTTGTTTGACTTCTTTCAATGCTTATCAAATGGCCTCAACAAGGAAGCGGGGAATTCCAGGAGATGAGGATTGGGATTAAGCAAGATAGTGGGTTTCCGGGATGTATTGGCTTCCTGGATGGTACAGATATGATTTTATGATATAGATCCTCATATCATGGTGAGATATATTTCAACAGGAAAAAAAATATGCCTTATATATACAAGGTATTGGTGATAGTGAATGGAGATCCACCTTCATTTCAAGTGACTTTCCTGCCTCTGTTGGTGATGCAACAGTTTTCTATAGAACTTCATTTTTTAAATAACTAAGCAAATTTTTTTCAAGGCCGGACGAGTACATTTTGGCAGATAAGGCTTATTGTATTACCCGTTGCTGCATGACACCTTATAAAGAATCCCTTGCAAGCTGAGAGATTGGAGAATTTAAGGATTTTAATAGAACGTTAGCAGAGACATGAATTAGAGTTGAGCATGCCTTTGGTGTTTTGAAAAACAGGTGGCCTTCCTTATGAGAAATGCCAATTAAAATAACTAATTCAAATAATTATATACAAGTTATAGCTTGGATAATGACCTGTATAGTATTACATAATTTTCATTGTAGTATACAAAACGATGAGGAGTGGTGGCCTTAACATGAGATAGAAAGGGATTATGAGATAGAAAATGATGAAAACTTGAATGATGAAGTATAGGACAGGAAGCTGAACAACAGGCTGGGACAGAATAGAGAAACAGAATACGTGAATTTTTTTTTTAAATAGAATATAATTAAAGAAATAATCCAAGAATTAAAAAAAGAGAAATAGAAGGAATAATCAATGTACGATATATAACTTTTACAAAAAAATAAAAATAATAATTCAAAATACAACTCAAGCTTTTATATTTATAAAAATATCATATCTTACTTCAAACCAAAACCCCTCCTACTATTATAACCGCCTCTTCTCAATGTCCCCAGAAGCTGAAGAAGCAATAAATAAGTTCAGCATTGTTCAACCTTTGTCCATTCTCTTTCCAGTTCTAGCATTTCTCTTTCTAAATCAATTTCTCTTTCTCATAATTGGCTTTGTTGTAGAAGATGTTGATTCAAAAAGTCAAACTTTTTGTTCTCTCCCTGTACCCTCGCTGATGCAAGAATACCAACTGGTTCTACAAGGGAATTAGATCCACTCTTGTTTCTTTGTTGAATCCTAAATGATACCTCTTCTTCTCTATCAACCCATAATATTTCCGGAAATTGGCATTATCTCGATCTGTGAGTAGTAGTATCCTAGATTGAATTTGAAGAATTAACTCCTTACATTTCTTGTCTTTCTGGGTGTGGTTCCATAATTACAGCTACCTCTCCACTTCTCTCATCCGGTTCTTCTTCCTCCTCTCTACTCTCACTCACATACAACTTATTTTCAACCTTAACCTCCTTTTCTTGTTCTCCTATATTATTAAAGCTTTGAATTTCAACTGCTATGCTCACTACTACCAGGAATTGTAGGAGCCACAGCTACTAGCAATTGGTCAATAGTAGTAGCTGTACTGATCGGATTGAGCCCAGAGTCATAGGAGACTGGTGGTTGTATATTGGATCAATTACTAAGAATTATTTCTAGCTGGAAGAAGTATTTGCAACGGGATAGAAGCTTCTCTATAGAATTTATTTTATCAACTTAGTAATTCTTAAATCATAAATAAACAATAAAGATAGGAGAAAATAATTCGTACTACCATACCTCATAAACTTCTTCTTCCTTCATCTAAATCTTGTTCTGACAAATGCCATCCACTTTAGTTATTCAGATTTGCCACAGCTTGAAAGGTTTTCATAAGATTACTGTATTTGTATTCAACCTTAAAATATTCTGTCATAGGTATTTACATTGCAATTATCACGAACATGGCTTAGCATGGAAAAGGTTTTCACGGGACACATGGGTATGAGTCACAGGTATGTTATTGTTTCGCGCATATAACTCATTCGGGTTATATGAGTTGTTATGTGTGGGATTTGTGATGCTTTCGCACATGGCTCAAGTATGAGTCATGGGACGTACGTCTGACAAGTATGCCCTGCAAGGGTGCCTTGCGCGTAAGCCTTGCGCATATGATTTATATTTCGCACATGACCTCATTATGAGGTCATGGGTTTCGCGCATATGACTCAGTCGAGTCATATGACTTGTTTATTATGTTATGATTGGTTTATGAGGTTTGCACATGACCTTGCTATGAAGTCATGGGTTTTGAGCATGTGATCACTTTGGTCACACGATTAGTTTGTTATGATTTGGTTTCGTACATGTGACCACTTTAAGTTACATGACTAAAGGCAGGAAGAACATTATATAAGGAGGTCGATGCGGCCGAGGAAGATAGGTTCTTCACGCTTTGTTCTAAGTACTTTTCCTCGTCCTTGCCGTCGCTTTGCCCTGAGCGTTTCTTTCGCTATTATGATGGGCCTTGATGCCTTTGATTCTGGGGGAGATATCTGAGTTCGCTCAGTAGTTCCTGGGGTCTTTGGTGTTGAGGTCTGTTAGGCGTTGCGTGGCGGATAACTTGTTTGCGTCTCATTTCGTTGGACTGGTTATCTCACGATACTAGCACTTCGAGCACTCATCACGGTCGCATACGAGCCCCTTTCGGTAAAATGTCTACGGCTTCCTGTCTATCGTCTACTTGCAGGTTTCGCGTTCGATTGGGGGGATTGAATATTGTGTTTGGGGGGATCACCCGTGTCATTCTTTGGGCCAGCTCATGTCATTTGTTGGGTTTTAACGGAGTCCTTAGTTCTCGCGATACAAAACGCCCTTGGGTTAGACTGATGACCTTCCCAAGTATCAACACGTTGTACCGGCCGCATCAACCCACGAGGGAGGGGGCCTTGCCGCCCCCCCCCCTCCTCGTTACTACATGTTTCTACGGTCGGGATCCTACGATGTTGTTTATCGCCGTTCCCTTGGAGTTTCTGTCCTTGCGGCATTTACAGCGATTCAGTCAGGCATTTCCTCCTCGCACCCGTGGGGATGGCTTTGATCCTGAAAAATCTTACCCCCTGGTGTGGTGATTGTTGCTACCTGGGGTGGTGTGGGACGATTGGCTGCCAGACACTTGCGTTGTCTGCGCATCCGAGTAGTTCGGTTGTGGTCTGTGGTTGGCGGCTTCACCCATTGCAAGTGGGGCCTACCTCCTGTTTGTCTGCTTCTGTTCATTCGCCCTCCCCCTTCTTGTTGAGTCAGTTGGGGATGCCCTTTGCCCGTTGTTCGGTCCGTGCCTGTTGCCGGACCTGTGGGGCTGGCTTTGGCTGGCTCTGCTTACTCTTTCCCGACTCGGTTGGATTTCGGTTCGGCTGGGTTGGACGGTATGGCTGGTGCCCGTGCCTTCGGGTATTGGTGCTGCCTCTTTTGTGACTCCCGGCTGTGGCTGGTAGGCTCCCCTCGGCTATACGGTGCTGGGGGTTGGGGCTCTGTTCGTGTGGCCAAGATCAATGGCTGTCTGGCGGGGCTGGGTATAAGCTGTCCTGTGGCCATCGGATGGTTGTTCTGTCTGAGGGGCTGGGGGGGCTGGATGGACTCTGTGGCGTCTGGTGTGTGGGGCTTGGGGGGGGGCTGATTGGGGGGGAGAGGCACCTGCCAGCACCGGTCGGACATGCGTCAGGTTGGGCGATGTCTAATTAAGTGTTTCCGGACCGGTTTGGGCTGCTGGGTGAAGCTGCTGAGTGCTGTAAAGCTCCCCGTCGGACCGCTGGGCTGATGGCCACCTGTGCGGATAGTGGGTTGCGACCGCCTGGTTGGACTTGTTTGAGTTCTGCGTGCTGGGTGTTGTGGAAGTTTGTTTGGTTTCTTTGGTTTGGCAATGGGCATGGCTGGCAGGGGCAAGGCACCACGGGTAGGAGATAGGCTCCACTGACTATTTCGGTCTGTCACCACCTCTATGTATTTCTTTTGTTTATGAGTTTGTTTTGGGGGACAGGTAGCGGGTACAGGTCCTCCTCACCATTATGCTCCTCAGAGGCACTTGGCAAAGTGGGTTTATAGGGTTGACGGCCTGGCATGCGGATGCGAGAGGTGGACATGTTGGTCACCTCCTCTCTGCCATTGTGTCGCCTGTAGTTTATATTTGGTTTGGTTTGTTGTTGGTTTTCTACTGCGGTAGAGGTGTTGCGGGACGGTATTTAGACCGAGTGGTAGTGGTTTTGATTTTGTTAGACGAGGAACCTGGTTGGGTTGGTCTCTTTCTCGGCTTCGGCTACGCTTGGTGCTGGTTGGCTTCATACCAGAGGGGCTACGGACTTGGACCGAGGAGGGTGCTGGGTTGTTTGATGGTCTTGTAATTAGTTTCTGTGCGGGCATGACTCGGGAATGGCAGGTGCGGGACCGTAGACTTAGTTATCCTAGGAATAGTGGTATACCGGTTAGCGGTATCCCTGTGCCGGCGGGGGCTTGTCATGTGCCAGTGTTGGTGGTACGAGTTTAAATAAAATTAGATTGACTTCTGAGTACTTTTCCTACTTATTACTTTAACGAATATAAAACATCTTTACGATCTTTATCATTATTGCACTGTTATTGTTACGTCAAGAAAGGTCCTTCACGAAGACGAGTTAGAGAAAGCTTACGATAGGCGTTTCCGATAGAAGACAAAGGTCTTGTACTATCGGTAATGTAGGCAGAGGCCTAGAGCTATCGTAAGACAAAGAAAGAAAAAGACAGAAAGAGAAGTATCGTTCCCCATCACCAAGAACTAACTATCCAGAGAGGGATCATTACATTACAAAGCATTACCTAAGTGTGACGCCAAACCATACAAGACGGCATCTTTCAATCCAGACTGGGAAGGAGATATCGACATCAATGATCAAAACCTTAACCTAGGAGGATTCAGCGACGTATTAGATCACGTCTCAGCAGAACCCTCAAGAGCAGCAAGCCCAATAACCTCAGAGAAAGGATCACTAGTCGATAGCTCTCCTGCAGGAACTCCACGACCCGAGAGAATGTCGGGATCCGCAGTACCTGGGCAACCGTCCCCAGCCGCTCCGGCACCAGGAACCAGCATACTTGGAATGACTGAAAATCAGTTTCAGGCATTTCTCGCAGCTACGCAAAATACAGGGCAAGGAAATGTCCAACGACCAAAAGCAAAAGAGCCCGACACATACGAAGCAGCTGAAGATAAGCTACGAATATTCTTAGCACAATGTGAAGGATACTTTGCTGTTAAGGGATATGGAAATCAACATGATGAGATCAAGATTCCATATGTGGAATCTCTGCTCAGAGGACTCAAGGGGCAATGGATCATGCCTTTCCAAGATGGAAGGAAGCAGAGAGAATGGGTCACATACGAAGAATTCAAGGCGATACTCTTCAAACAATTTGGAGATCCCAACGTCAAAGAAACAGCAAGATGAAAGCTAGAAAACCTCCAGCAAGGAAAACAAACATTTTCAGCATACTGGAACGAATGCCAACTATTGGAATATGAGGCCGAGTTTGATGATGCTACTCTCTACATCATCCTCCTGAGAAACTGCAGCGAGAGACTCCGAGAGGCATGGGGAATCTCTGACCTGCGCTATATGACAGCCGAACGATTTGCAAGATGGGCAATCGATAAAGAAAGCAAATTAAACATGGTTCAAAACAACTCGGAAAACACTATAGTGCACAGAGTGGTCCAATCATCCAGGAATGTGGATGGGACCTTCAAACCGCAAGCACCTCGAGGAGAAAGCCGAGCATTACCACCAGGCGAGCCAATGGAGTTAGACAAATCAAGAGCAGGACCTGCTCTGAACTTGTCTAAGAAAGAGTACGCCAGAAGAATGAATGGGAAACTCTGCCTTAGGTGTGGAAAAGCAGGACATCAGATATGAGAATGCAGAAGCCGACTGGACAATGGATACCAAGGAAACAGAGCTGCTGGAAATAATCGTTTCCAAAATCAAAAAAGAAGCAACATCCGCGAAATGATAGCAGAAGATTTACCGGCGGAAAGCGACGAGGGTCCCCAGTAAACGGTAGTCTGGGAGACCCAAGATGTAGACCTGGAAAACCCATCAAATTAGCAAACTACTACATGGCACTACACACACAAAGAGGAGAAGAAGATGGAGATCATGTGATGATCAAAACGAAGATAGACAATGAAGAAAACAAAGAAACAACAATATATGCAATGCTCGACTCTGAGGCTACCGAAGACTTCATTGACAAAGAAATATGCGACAAATACGGTCTCCACACCAAACAAGCGAAGAAAGCAAGACAAGTCTACTTAGCGGATGGAAAACCAAGCGCTATGGGTCCTATAACCCATACGGCGACAGTGCCTATAGACATTGACAGCCATAGGGAAATGGCAACCTTCCAAGTAACAGATCTAAAAAACCATGAGATAGTCCTAGGGATGCCATGGTTACGAAAGCATAATCCAACGATCGATTGGAACGAGAACAAGATGACCTTTACAAGCGAACTATGTGGGACACGATGTCTCAACAGTTCGCCTGTGGTCTACTCAACACCGATATGGGAAGCGGAAGAAGAAACTTTGCATGCAAAGTTCGCCGAGATGTGGCAAGATAAGAGAGTCCAGATACAAAAGCTGGACCAAGGGGCAAAAGTGCCTACCAAGGGTTCCAAAGGGGCAGCAGGACATGACCTATACGCCAACGAAGGAATCAAGATACCTGCCAATGGGCAGGCAATGATAGCGACGGGAATAGCCATTGGACTCCCAGAAGGTACCTATGGACGAATAGCACCTCGCAGTGGTCTAGCGGTTAAACATCGGCTCATGACCATGGCAGGGGTGATTGACGTCGACTATACAGGTGAAATCAAAGTGGTCCTGGCCAACCTATCCCAAGAGGACTACCAAGTCCAGAAAGGCGATCGAATCGCACAGTTGATAATCGAAAAAATCAACCAAAAGAATCTGCATGAAGTAGATCAACTGGAAGAAACCACAAGAGGAAATAAGGGATTTGGAAGCACAAACCCAAACCAGCTCGATACAACAAAAAGAATTGAGATCAAAGAGATCACAGCACAAGTCTTCGGACAGTACTATCGAAGAGGAGATACCACAAGAATTCTTAAATGGACATACGAAGACGAGAAAGCAGTTCTAGCAAAAATCAACATCAGTACAGAGCTAGCAATCCAGGACAAGAAATACTAAAGCAAAAAAGGATGGAAAGAATTGGTTCCAAAAGAATATCGCCAATTCACAAATCTATTCCAAGAAGAGGAAGCTATGGAGCTACCACCTCGAAGACCAGGAATCGATCACCAAATTCAGCTGGACAAAGATGAAAAAACGGGAAAGACAAAAGAGATACTCTATAAGAGGTTATACGCCCTAGGGGAAGCAGAGCTCGAAGAACTTAGGAAGTACATCGAGCAAAACCTAAAGAGAGGATGGATCCGAGACTCTTTCGCGTCAGGAGGATCCCCAATACTATTCGTCAAAAAGAAAGACAGAAAAATGAGACTCTGCGTAGACTACAGAGCCCTCAATTCGGTTACCAAGAAGGACCGATATCCATTACCCTTGATTGGGGAAGCACTACACAGACTACGATCAGCAAAATACTTCACCAAACTCGACATCAAAGATGCATACCACAATATACGCATCACGGCAGGAGACGAATGGAAGACTACATTCGCCTCAAGATACGGAATGTTCGAATACTTGGTTATGCCCTTCGGGCTAACCAACGCACCGGCTTTATTCCAGAGATGGATCAACAAGGTACTTAATAAGTACCTCGACATATGTTGCATCGTATACTTGGAAGATGTACTCATATACTCGGAAAACATACAACAACACCAAAAAGATATCAGCAATATCATGGCGGCAATACAAGGATCAGGAATGAAGATCAAACCAACAAAATGCGAATTCCATAAGGAAGAAATAGAATACCTTGGATTTATTATCAATCGAAGTGGGGTCAAGGTCGACTCTGTTAAAACAGCAGCTATATGGGATTGGACCAAACCAAACAACAAGACAGATGTTCAATGCTTTATGGGATTCTGCAACTTTTATCGAAGGTTCATAGAGGGATTTAGCAGGCTTGCAAAACCACTCTATAACCTAACCAAGAAAGACAAAAAGTGGAAATGGGGAGAAACTGAACAAAAAGCATATGATGCAATATGAACGTATCTAACATCGGCACCCATACTGGTTCATTTCAACCCAAACAGAAGGGCAATGATCGAAACGGATGCCTCAAAATATGTATGCTCAGGCATACTATCACCACAATGCGATGATGGAAAATGGAGGCTAGTGTCTTACTGATCCAAGACAATGACCCCTGCAGAGTGCAACTACGATGTTGCAAACAAAGAACTATTAGCGATAGTTCAAGCATTAAAAGAATGGAGAAGATACGTTCTGAACAATGACCATCCAGTCCGAGTTCTAACTGACCATAAGAACCTGGTACCGTTCATGACTACGAAAGAACTGAATGACCGCCAGATAAGATGGATGGAACATCTCAGTAAATACAACTTCAAAATCGAATATCGACCAGGTAAAGAGAGTGGAAAGCCAGACGCTCTCACGAGGATTGCAAGCGACAAACGACAAACGAAAGAAGACGAAAGAATGAAACAAAAGACACGAACCCTACTACCCAAAATCTACTTTAAAGCAATGGAGGTTATCCAATTCACATCAATGGAGGAAAGAGGAATTGAGGACGCAAATGAGAAAGACAAAACAATTCAAGCAATAAGAGAAGCCTTGGAAGAAGGAAAAAAGGAGATGAAAGGAATTGCACTGGGTTTATGCCAATGGAAGGACGGAAACATGTGGTACGATGGAAAATAATGGATCCCGGAAGAAGAAGAGATAAGGACAGACATCATACGACAACACCATGATATCTGAATGGCAGGACACGGAGGAACGGCTAAAACCACGGATTTCATCACGAGGTCATTCTATAGGCCAGGACTGCGCGAAGATGTCAAATGATATGTCAAAAACTGCGATATATGCTAAAGGACGAAAATGGCTAAACACGCACAATATGGATTACTAAAATCAAAACGAAGTTCCCGAACAACCATGGGAAACAATTACTATGGATTTCATCACGGACCTACCGACATCGAAAAATTGCGATAGAATCCTGGTCGTGGTGGATCACCTGACCAAAATGAGTCATTTCATTTCCGTTAGAAAAGACATCAACATGAGGGATTTTATACAAACATTCTTCTGAGAGGTCTTTCGACTTCACGGCCTCCCGAAGAATATCATTACCGATCGAGGAATACTATTCACATCGAGACTATGGAAGAAAGTAACAGGAGAAATGGGAATACAAAACAGAATGAGCACAGCGTTCCACAAACAGATGGACAAACGGAACGGGTAAATGCGATACTAGAACAATATTTAAGGGCCTACGTCAATTAACAGCAGGATGATTGGTACAAGCTGTTATCTATGGCCGAATTTGCATATAACAATGGAAAGTAAGAAACAATCGGCACGACACACTTCTTTGCAAATTACGGACAACATCCACAAAGTCAGACCACATATCATACGATTAATGTTATGATACCGGATAAAACCGATATGGGCAAACTACACGAAACATTACAATACAAAATGAGTCAAGCACAACAACGACAGAAGGAACAATACAATAAGCACCGAAGACCAGATCCGAACATACAACCAGGAGATATGGTATGGCTAATACCATGCAATATCCATACAACGCGACCATCAAGGAAATTAGACTACAAGAAAATAGGACCATTCCGGATACTGGAAAAACTGGGCAATCGAGCTTATAAACTCGACCTTCCCCCCTCAATGTGAATACACAATACATTCCACATCTCACTCCTTGAATTACACAACAACACTAAGTTTCCCTCACAAACACTTATTCCTCCCCCTCTGATCAAACTCGATGGAGAACCAGAATACGAGCTCAACGAAATAGTCGATTCACGCTTCTTTCACGGTCACCTCCAATACCGAGCCAAGTGGACAGGATATTCTCCAGAACACGTTAAAAATTGGTACTTCGTACACAACTGTGAAAACGCACAAGATACTATCTCAACCTTCTACTAGTGATACCCAGGCAAGCCTGGCCCAGGTGACGATCACATTCAACCAAGACAAAGGTAAGGGAAAGGCTCTCGCACTGATACAACAACACGCAGGCTGGGGCGATAGCCCCCGCCAAACCACACCCACTAGCCCCAAATACTCATTCATGGGGCCAACTGATGAAGAACTGAAGGAAAGAGAACAACAAGTACAGCATAATGCCATGTCATGGACGGTATGCTACAACGACGGTTGCCAAACACACTTTGGCGACAAAGAAGGCTCAGGATGGTTCCCGAGGGAATGTCGAAAGCGTGGCCCACGCCTGGACCATGTTCTGAAGCATTGGCAACAATGCGTCAGAAATGGGTGCAGCATGCACAGGGTACAGAAAATATCTGCGGGATTCTACCCGCAGAAGGATGGAAGCAGGAAAGAGTTGGATGGAGAAGATACCAGAAAGGCATGGGCCGCGAGGACGTGGTCCAGGGAGGGAAGGGCCCAAAACTCCTCAGCAGACACGGAACTGGACAACAGAAGCCTACATAGGCAGATCCGGGGACTCCGAGAACAACTTGGCCAAGTCGAAGCCACAATGACGGTAAACGGTAAAACGATCGCGGAGCTAAGACAGCTGAACGACAATTAGCGACACACGATCAAAATGGTGAACCTGACCCTAGAATCGGTAAGGGTCAGATGGAGGATGGCAGATGAAAAGTTCCAGAAGCTGAGAAGAACCATGCGCTCGGCAGGACGGGAACTATTGAAACTAGGGGAAAAAGCCTGATGGGACTCAAGCTTAGGAGGAGGGAAGCAAATGTCACGAACATGGCTTTGCATGGAAAAGGTTTTCATGTGACACATGAGTATGAGTCACAGGTATGTTATTGTTTCGCGCATATAACTCATTCGGGTTATATGAGTTGTTATGTGTGGGCTTTGTGATGCTTTCGCACATGGCTCAAGTATGAGTCATGGGACGTGTGCCTGACGAGTATGCCCTACGATGGTGCCTTGCAGGTAAGCCTTGTGCATATGATTTATGTTTCGCACATGACCTTATTATGAGGTCATGGGTTTCGCGCATATGACTCAGTCGAGTCATATGACTTGTTTATTGTATTATGATTGGTTTATGAGTTTTGCACATGACCTCGCTATGAAGTCATGGGTTTCGAGCATGTGATCACTTTGGTCACACGATTAGTTTGTTATGATTTGGTTTCGCACATGTGACCACTTTAAGTCACATGACTAAAGGCGGGAAGAACATTATATAAGGAGGTCGATGCGGCCGAGGAAGATACGTTCTTCACACTTTGTTCTAAGTACTTTTCCTACTTATTACTTTAACAAATATAAAACATCTTTACGATCTTTATTTTTATTGCAATGTTATTGTTACGCCAAGAAAAGTCCTTCACGAAGACGAGTTAGAGAAAGCTTACGATAGGCGTTTCCGATAGAAGACAAAGGTCTTGTACTATCGGTAATGTAGGCAGAGGCCTAGAGCTATCGTAAGACAAAGAAAGAAAAAGACAGAAAGAGAAGTATCGTTCCCCGTCGCCAAGAACTAACTATCCAGAGAGGGATCATTACAGCAATCTCACTCACAACTGCTTTTATTATTTATATCAGATTCCTTTTTGATTTTTTGAAGATTTTCAGGATCCTCAAGCCACACAATAAGACTCAGTCTCATCCTTAGTCCAAGCAGTACTTTCAGAATAATGGCGTGGCATCATGATAACAGGAGCTGTTGTTGTCGTCTGATTTCTCTTGCCATATTGGGGTCTTGGAAAGTGAATTTCTTTTTAATATTTGTACACTAAACTCTAGTTTACTTAGCATATTTCTCTAGCTTGAAAAATTTGGAGGTCTCAACTATGATACTTGGTACTCTATGATCCTATTAGCCCTGAACTTCTAGTACACTAATGCAGGTTCAGGTATCAACTCATTTCTCCTCCCCATTCTTTTTAACTTTGAATACCTCTAGTAAGGGTATTTAAAGTTGAAAAACTTGAAAAACCTTAACTTACTTCATTGTTTGATGTAAGCTTAGTACACTGGGAAATAGTTAATTTACTATTACTTTACTTTATAATAACGAATATTTTTTTTTCGAGTAAGGGTATTTAAAGTCAAAAAACTTGAAAAAACTTAGCTTACTTTACTCTTTCATGTAAGCTTGGCATACCCAGAAACAGTTAATTTACCATTATATACTATACTAAACCATACTTTTTTTTTGAGTAGATACTAACTTCAGAGGTCTGTATTTACATCAAAACTCGTTTTTAACCAAACTCTACTAGAGTCTAGACTTGATATATAATAATATTACAAGAAGAAAATTCTAACAGTGTTGCTAAGATTGGCGAAAATATCTATACTTGATCTTCAGTTACCTCAATACACTCAAATATGCTACCCAAAATATGTGGATACTATTAGCTAATACCATAAAGTAACCTAATGTAACTTAGTTTGGAATAACAAGATCTGATACCTAGAAACTATCCTAAGTAGGGTAACCCCACTTGGAATTGGAATCACCGGTCTCCAACACCCTCCTCCGGCTCCCTTGCTGGGCCTGCATGTCACTATACTTATCAATTTCAGTTGCGTCCTGTGACTATAATGCCACAGCAGTGAAGGTGGCAGAATAACACCATATATGTTGCTACTGTCCATCAGACAGGGTCGTATTTGCAGGTTCTATGAGAGGGGACCCCCAGCTAGGCCTGAAAAGTAGAACAGAGTAAATTTGTCAATTACTCAGAAGGTTACTAGGCTTCAAAGATATTATATCTTTGGTATAGGCCATAGGTAACAGGACGTTTTTAGACTATGATATAGTATCGAATGGTAAAGATGATTAACAAGAAACCAATACATTTGCACTCATCCTATGATAACCAAAAGAGTCTAGAACTCCCAGAAATACTACCATAGAAGCTACTAAACTTCAGAGAGTGTTACAACAAGGTTCAGAAATACGCCATGGTTGCAGGAATGATTTTTAATACTAGAACGGCAACTAAAACCCTGTTACTCAGGGCAACCAAGGGTTGCTGATAGAGGCATTATCAGTCAACAAGGTAGAATAGCTTCTTGTGAGTTACTTGAAAGTCTACTGGAAGAAATATATAAGTTGAGTAGGGAGTTATCAAGGTTTGAAGTCAGGTGACCTAGAAAGGTTACAATTACGACTACCTTCGCAGATACAACCCACAGATCAAACTGATCATTTCATCAATGATGGAGATATTTGGGACCAACTTAGTTCGACTTGAGAACTAGGCCATAAGTCCAAAGACTCTGATGATCAGATAATGAATATTGGGAACAGCATAGTTCCTAGTTAGTTATATCACAATTACCGAAAAGTGTATGGTGATTTTCAGGCTCTCCAGGTATTCGTACCTTTGAAAAATATGTGATGTTGCAAATTACAATCAGAGAGGTACCTTGTTGAATAATTGATCGATGTAGTTCATGGACACTCAGATGCAGAATGTAAATATCGAAGTACCTCCTAAGCTTCTAGACATGATCAAGCAAACAGAGAAGAGATGTTAACAATATAATATTGTTTTTATGATTCTATTCTACTGTATTGACTTTGCTTCGCTCTGAGTAGTCATAAATGGAATGAGTGAAATCTGAGCCTGCGTAGACAATTTCCATCTACAGAAACAAATATTGGTTGGCTTAGACAACTCTGAGAGTCTACCAAGTTGTCTCTGCCTAACAATCTGTTAGGAATACCAGAACCCGATACCTAGGAATCACCCTACGTAGAGTAACCCCACTCAGAATTGGAATCTGGTCTTCAACACCCCCCTCCGGCTCACTTACGGGGCCTGCGCGTCATCATATATATTAATCTCAGTTGTGTCCTGTGACTATATTACCTCATAATTGAAGGTATTGGAATAACACCATATACGTCGTCGCCGTCCGTCCGACAGGATCCTGTTCGCAGGATATATGATAGGGGACCTTCGGCTAAGCCTGGGAAGTGGAACGGAGTGGTTCCGTCAACTATTCAGAGAGTTATCTGGCTTCAAAAACATGACACCTTTGGTATGGGTTGTAAGTAACGGGACGACTTTGCATAAAGAGATGGTATCAAATGATAAAGGATCTCTACTAGAGACAAATACATTTACATTCACCAGAAAAGTCTAGAACTCCAAAAAGACACTACCAAAGAAGCCAACAAACTTCACGGAGTGTTGCAACTGGGTTTTGGAACATGTCGTAGCCATGGGTTGATTCTCAATACTACAATAGTTACTGAAACCTCCTATCAAGAGAGCGACCAAGGGTTGCCGACCGAGGGATTAATTACCAGCCTAGTAGAGTGGCTTCCTGCGAGTTAATAGGAAGTCATTCAAAGAAAATCTATCGGTTGGGTATGGAGTTACAAAGGATCCGAGTCAGACGACCTACGATGGTTGTAATGATGACCACCTTTGCACATATAGCCGTGGATAAAACTGATCATTTTACCAATGGCGAAGACAATTGGAGCCAACTCAGTTCGACTTAAGAACTAGGCCATAAGTCTAAAGACTCTGCTAATTGGGATATTACTATTGGGGACAGTATGCTTCCTAAGAAGAAATATTGTAATTACCGAAGAGAATGTGATGGTTTTCAGGGTCCACAGGTGTTCGCACTTTGGAAGAAAACTTGATATCGCGAAATTATGATTGAAGAAGTACCTAGTTGTATGATAAATAGATGTAGTCCGTGAACACTCAGACATGGAATATAAATATCGAAGTGTCTCTCAAGCTTTAGATATCATCAAGCAATGGAGAAGAGACCTTAACAATATAATATTGTTTTTACGATTCTATCCGACTTTACCTACTTTACTTCGCTCCTAGTAGTCATAAACGAAATGAGTAAAGTCCGAGCCTTCCTAGACAATCTCCATCTACAAAAACGAATCTCGATTGGCCTAGACAACCTTGAAGTCTATCAAGTTGTCTCCGCCTAACACAATCTTTCCTTATTTACTTGTTACTGGAAAATTATTTTTTCAGCTTTGGATACCCTTACTGGTACAGCCAGTTATCAGAAGTGTTCATAAAATGCTGAGTAAGCTATCTTACCAAAGAATTGCCAAATTACTGCAACCCAGATAGTCATTACCACCTTGACTGCAACATGAAGATAATTGTGAAGATAAATGTAAAAGTGACTGTGAAGATCAGGATCATAAACCTCCTAATGTAACTGTTAGGAATACCAGGATCCGATACCTAGGAATCACCCTCAGTAGGGTAACCTCACTTGGAATTGGAATTCCTGGTTTCCAACACCCCACTCTGGCTTCATTAAGGGGTCTGCAAGTTATCATACATATCAATCTCAGTTGTGTCCTGTGACTATAATGCTCCAAAATTGATAGTGACAGAATAACACTATATACGTCACCGCTGTGTATTCAACTAGGATCTGTTCATAGGATATATATATAGGAAACCTCTGCTAGGTTTGGAAAGTAGAACGGAGTGAATTTGTCAACTACTGAGAGCGTTATTGGGCTTCAAATATGCAATATCTTAGGCATGAGCCATAGGTAATGGGACATTTTTGCATAAAGAGATGCTATCGAATGATAAAGGATCTTAACAAGAGACCAATACATTCACATTATCCTACACTAACTGGAAGGGTTTAGAACTCCGAAGGATACTACTATAGAAGCCAAGAGACTTCATGGAGTATTATAACTAGGTTTTAGAACATGTTATAGCTGCAGAGATAACACCTACTATTACAATAGCGATTGAAACCCTGTTACTCAGAGCAACCAAGAGTTGTTAACTGTGGGATTATTTGTCAATCTAGTAGAATACCTTCCTGCAAATTAGTAGGAAGTCCTCCAGAAGATATCTATTGGTTGGGTAAGAAGTTATGAAAGTTTGAAGTCAGATGACTGAGAAAGGTTGTGATTACGACTACCTTCACAGATACAATCCACAGATTAAACTGATCATTTCATCAATGTCGGAGACAATTGGAGCCAACTCAGTTCGACTTGAGAACTAGGCCATAAGTTTAAAGACTCTAATGATTGGATAATTACTATTGGGAACAGTACAGTTCCTAGTTACTTATATCATACTGTAGCACCCATACTATTTGGGACACGCATAAAATGCTGACTGGGAATTTTAGGTAGATTTAGTTGGGACAAGTTGAACTGACACAAATTACAATGGGACAAACCAGATATTCTCAATTGCATTTAGGTTCATAATACAGTAAGTAGTACAGTACTAGATTAACTTTAACAAGCAATAGCCCTAATTTGTAAGCTCAAGCTTGTTGCGTTACTACTGTAGGAGCAGTATGCGGACTACTATTTAGGGCCTTAGACCTAGGAAGAAAAGCACTGCATCGTTTAGATATTTTCTTTTATAATCTGGGCAGTGCTTTCACTTTTTCCACGCAGCACTATAGATCGACCCTATGGCGGACAACATTATTGAATCAAATCAACTCCAAAGGGTTGACCAGAAAGGTAAGACATTTGAATAAATTCTGAGTACAGTGAATAAATCAAGTTAACGGTACAACTTTATAAGTAGCTGACCAGCCCAGTGTGTCAGCATTCTTCAAGCTAATCACGAGTGTTGACTATACGGAACAATCAAAGCAGGACTCGATAAAGCATGACTTACAGTATGTCTTGGACAAAACACAAGCGATAAAGGAAGCGGGATATCCTATAACCAAGGAGGAAAGAAAGAAGAGATTACAGCAGTGGAATAAACTAGAGCAGCAGCGATCAAGACGGGTCCAGAAGGAAGCTGAGATACTCTCTGAACTTAGAGATCCAGAAACAGGAAAGTGTTATCCTGTGCCCAAAGCCCCCACTGAAGTACGACCAGCTGAATTCCCTCCACTAAGTCCTTCACTTAAGCAGCTACATGAAGGATTGGCTGGGGCAACCAATATTCCTCATAAGCTATGGAGGTCTCTACCACATAAACGGCAGTGGATCAATTGGTATCATGCTTTGCTTTGGTCTAAAATTGATACTGCAGCTGTAAAGTGCCAATGGTGAGCCAGAGCAATTGTTAAGAGTTTGCGGAGTATATTCATCGTATCTGGAGAGTTTGATACGCTGGCCCTAAGTATAGTTCAAAACTGGATTACCTGAGGCGGTTTTGGATGGAAGGAGAATGTGAAACAAAGAGTTGACTCTAAGCATCCAATGATTAGTGGAAATAAAAGTGGACGAGCCTCTTTGGAGGAGCAGTATCCGCTAATTTTCACTAAGGTGCATGAGATTTTAGAAGAGTTAAGAGGGGCAGGACTTTCTGTAAATGTACCGGTTGCTCGCAATGTGATTATTGGGGTAATCCACCAAATGAATCTGGAAATATTGGATATCAACCAGAATAGGCAGACTGGAGTAACATTTAAGATCTTATCAAGTATAGTGCAGAGATATCTGAGTGGGACACTTAAATGGAGCTATCGTGCAAGTATGAAAGCAAGCCAAAAGCTTCCGCTTACCTGGGAGCAAAATTGCTATGAAGCCTTTCTCCAACTAGTCTTTATGGTTTATACAGAGAACATTCATCAGAGTCTGATAGTCAATTGCGATTAAACTGGAGTTATCCTTATACCGATTGGGTCAGATCACACCTATAATCCATGTGAATTTAAGCAAGTTGAGCTTCACAGTAAGGATGAAAAGCATGGCTTTACTTTCTTAATTACAACCTCGATTGATAGCGGAATAATACCTACACAGTCAGTCTGGACTGGGAAGACTGTACAATTTCTGCCTGCTTCACAGTTTCGAGGTCCGGCAGAGAATGATGGCCATTTGTTCTCCTTCAATCTCAAAAACCATTGGAGTTCCTTACCTACAATGAAGGTCTACTTTGAAGAACTCATTAAGCCATATCATGGTCAGGTGATAGCCAAGCATGGGCTTCAAACAAATGCAAAAATGGTTGTATATTTCGATTGTTGGAAGGTTCACAAGAGTACTGCACTACTTGATTGGCTCAAAACTACCTACGAGTAACTGATTATTCTATTTGTTCCAGCTGGATGCACTAGAATATTGCAGCCATGTAATGTTGGCTTACAGCGAGTATTCAAGCATCACATAAAGCTGGCGGTAGCAGAATACTTCCAAGAAACTGTGCAAGCTCTATTAAATAATGGTATACCAGCTGCAAGTGTTCGAATAATGGACAATATTAGTGAATTATGTAACCAAACTACTACTTAGGTTCTTGCTGCTACAAGATATCTTCAAGACCCTACTCGGACAGGTCTCATTCAGAATGCATGGAAGAATTGTCCCATAAATCAATATGATTTATCCTGGGAGTGCATAACTGCCAAAGAGTCAATCCAAGCCTAACTGGTAGAGAGTGAAGAAGTGTGCAAGCGAGTTATGGGCATTACTGAGATAGTTATAGGTGAAGAGAATGACCTAGGAGCTGATTATGATATGAATGATAATGGTAAAGATGTTCTGTTAGAGAGGGTGGCACTTGCAACCAATATGCTATCTACACAGGAGATCAGAGATCTTTTGGACGATGAGGGGCATGGTAGTAGAGGATATATGGGTAGCAGTTTTCCTACTGGATTTACGAGATCAACATACCTTTCCTGCAACAGTGGAATTTAATGGGCAGAGCAGTCTGATATAGAGGATGAGAGTGAGGATGATGAAGAGGTAGAGCAAGAGCATTCAAACGGGAGTGCCACTACTGCTGGAGAAAGGACTACTGGAAGCATAAGTCCATGTTTATTGTATAGGAAACCTTTCAGGCCAAGTGTTTAGGTTTCATATTAATAAACCATCTTCCATTGGTTTCTAATTACTGTTGATTGTAATAAGAATTGTGAGAGCTCTACTTAGGTTCAATTATTAGTGAATAGATGAGAACTGAGAACGAGATTCTGTATACAGTATAATACTGGTATATGTAATGATCCCTTCTCAGATGGTTAGTTCTTGGTAACGGGGAACGATACTTCTCTTTTTCTTCTCTTTCTTTCTTCGTCTTATGATAGCACTAGGCCTTTGCCTATGTTACCAATACTATAAGACCTCTGTCTTCTATTGGGAATGCCTATTATAAGCTTTCTCTAACTCTTCTCTGTGAAGAGCTTTCCTTTGTGTAACAATAAATATTGCCATAAAGATAAAGATCGTAAAGGTGTTTTTATATTCGTTAAAGTAATAAGTAGGAAAAGTACTTAGAACAAAGCATGAAGAACCTATCCCCCTCGGCTGCATCAGCCTCCTTATATAGTGTTCTTCCTGCCCGTAGTCATGTGACCCAAAGTGGTCACATGTGTAAAACCAAATCATAACAAACTAGTGATATGACCAAAGTGGTCACATGCTCAAAACCCATGACCTCGTAGCTAGGTCATGTGCCAAAACTCATAAACCAATCATAATGTAATAAACAAGTCATATGACTCGACTGAGTCATATGCGTGAAACCCATGACCTCATAATGAGGTCATATGCAAAACATAAATCATATGTGCAAGGCATATTCGCAAGATACACTCGCAAGGCATACTCGCCAGGCACACGTCTCATGACTTATAATCGAGTCATGTGCAAAACATAACAAATCATAACATACTAAGTCATATGACCCAAATGAGTCATATGTGTGAAACAATAACATACCTATGACTCATAATCATGAGTCATGTGAAAACCTTTTCCATGCCAAGCCACATTCGTGACAGTATAATACAATTCTGATTACATAATCTTGATTAGCTAACAGGTCTCAAAAGTTGAGACAGAGCCTAATGACACTGACAAAAACACTCATTTTTAGGGACGGAACAAAGAATACTGACAGCTAACAGTTCCAAATGGTATGGGTGCTACAGTAATTGCCGAAGACGGTGTAGTGATTTCCTGGGTCCCAGGTGTTCATAACCTTTAAGAATACCTGACATTACGAGTTCTAATCAGAGAGATACATAGTTGTATAATAAATAGATGTTGTTTCAGAATACTTAAATACAGAATATGAATATCGAAGTGCCTCCTCAGCTTTACACACTATCAAGCAACAGAGAGGAAACATTAACAATCTAATAGTTTCTTTACGATTCAATTTTGCTTTACCCTTTTTAGTTAATTCTTGGTAGTTATAAATGAAACGAGTGAAGTTCAAGCCTTTCTAGACAATTTCCACCTACAGAAATGAATTTTGGATAGCCTGGGCAACTCTGAAGTTTATCAGGTTGTTTCTGCCTAATAGTAGATTGTTAGATCTCCTTGTTACCCAGGCTCTTTACCTATCTAGCTACCATTTTCTAGTGTATGACGTGGCCACGACACCAAGTATCACGCCGCATATCCTACTCAAGCGGAAACATCTGAAAACACTGGCTTTCTAGCCCACAGACGAGAAAATGAAGCTTGTAAATGAGCAAAGAAGATATTATAAGCTCTTAAGCAGATTACTCCAGTGGACCCAATAGATACCTCTGAAGATCACTACTCCACAACTCTCAGTTGTTTATCCTCTCTCCCTCCGCCTCTCCGAAAACCCTTTGGAGGACAAGTATGGAAAACTTTCATTATCCCACCATCCTCAATGGCCTTCTCCCCCATTTCAGGACCCTTCATGTAATTGGTACGGGTACTCGGTTATTAATTTTGTTTTATATTCTGTTTTAAGTATCACCTTGATACTTGGTTTGTTTTCACTATCGTTTGATACTTAGTTTTATTTTATGTTTTGTTTTAAGTATCGTCTTGATACTTAGTTTTATTTTATGTTTTGTTTTAAGTATTGTTTTGATATTTGATTTGTTTTACCAAAATATATCGCTTGATACCTTTGATTAGTTTTATTCATACTAGACATGAACAGATTTGTTTATTTAAAGACTGCCTGTTTCCATGATGGAAAAGGCAGACTTCAACAGATAGTATTTCAATATACTTATCGAATGGTTACCTCTTTATTTCTCAGTAGGCCTTCGAAGCCTCCTTTAGTTCTCAACTCTCACCTTCTCTCTGGTAGAGCAGGCCACCTGCCAACTATTGTACCTATTATGGATCATATGATTAGCATCTTGTGAACATGTTACACTCTATATTATGTCTAAACACCCATGCAGTAGACTTCATATGACTTGCTACTAGGGTTGGAATAGTCATAAGTTATGTACAGCAGAATATTTCAACCAGTACTGATATCGCCAATACCGCCTTCGAAGCCCTGTCAACTGACTCACCGGCTAACGTGGGCAGACTAATAGAAGTTTAGCAAATATTGCAGGAAGAACAAGACATACATGACAATAACATAGCCGTTATGTTACATCAGTGTACTGTGGTGGAAGCAAACATCTGAGAAATTCAAGTATGTATCAACAGGGAAATAGCTGCTAAATTGACAGTACAAGATGCATGATAAGAGTATTATGAAAAGGTAACCACCCGGCTGTGGTGAGAAGCTCATGTGCGAGATCTTATCCTAGAATGAGCTTTCTAGGAGTTTAGAGCATAACAGACTCAACAGAATCAACCAATACGAAACTTGATATCTAATCTGTCCATCCCTCAGGAATGGGAAGCAGATCGCTATGGTGATTTTACTTGTACCATTTAAAGGGATCAAGTCCATATATCCAATACCTTATCACTAGTGCTTGACAAACTTAAAGCACTAATGAGTCCGGTGCGCAAGGTATTTAAAAACAAAGGAATGTAACCCGCC